>NW_003163323.1:3319-94344 GCF_000004985.1 Naegleria gruberi | reverse complement strand
ATACAAGCATTGAGAGATCAATATATGAGATCTGCAGATGGTTTCCTCATGGTTTATTCTATCATTGATAAAATGTCGTTTGAGGAAATTCACGAATTCTACGAACAAATTCTCAGAGTGAAAGATTGTGAAAAGTGTCCAATGGTATTAGTTGGAAACAAATGTGATTTGGAATCCGAAAGGTCAGTAAAAGTGGAGAAGGCCAAAATGTATGCCAAAGAGCTTGGTATTCCACTATTGGAATCTTCAGCAAGACAGAGATTGAATGTGGATGAAGCATTTGGAACATTAATTAGAGAAATTAGAAAAACTAAACCAGAACCAAAACAAGAAAAGAAAAAGCAAAGAAAAACATGTGCTATTATGTAAATATTCAAAATTGGAAATTTGAACCTCAAAAGAGAAATGTATCAAGAATGATTGAATCATGTTGACTGAATGTTCTACCACAATCAAACACAAATGCAAACACTTCCATAGAGTTGTAGACAGTTGTAGGTAATGGACATTTGTTGCTCTGACCAAAAATTTTTACAAGTCTAAAAGGCTTGGCTTGGGGACAACAAAACGGGACATGAAGAAAATTGTTGGAGGACAATGTTATTTCTCAAGATGTTGTTGTTGCACCAATAGTGAAATCCTGTGTTGGAAAACAACCAAAAAGTGAAGAGAGGTACTTCATTGTTGAAGTAGTTTGGTTTTTTTTGTTTGATGAAACTAAAGTTTATTTTGATGAAGTGTAACGTCTTCTTTCGTGGCGCCAACTAATGTAACGGTTTATTCTCGACTTGTAACATTTTTTAAAATCGCAAGCGAAAAATGGCTGGAGTTTCGACTTGGCCAAAAAATTTTTGGGGACAAAATTTTATCTACCTACAACTGTCTATAGAGTTGTGGATCTTTCACTTCATCACAGCTTTTTATCATCAAATATACGAATGAGTTTTCCACCAATTGTAAATTTCAAGGAAAATTCTTTAAGATACATCAATAATTAAATAAAAATTAAATTGATGTTATTTCTTTGTCTGATAGCTCTTTTCCTTGTGCCAAAATTTCTGGAATAGTCTGATAGAATTCCATAGGATATTTAAATTTTCCAAATATTTGGAACTAATCCAAAGCTCCATAATTCCTAAATCTTTCTTCATTATCCTTTGTGAGTGGAGTGAGTGGGAAACAATGTTCTCTCTTTGATGGTAAAAATCCAATGTGAGATACTGGATAGAAAGTTGTCCTATCCTGTTCTTTGGCACTAACCTCAAAATATGAAACTCGTCTTTGATGATAAGGCACATTCCTGTCAATGAAAGGATATATACAATTGTTAATGGTATGATTCGATATTGTTTTGCTATCCTTCTTCAGTCCTAGAAATACAATATCTGTATCCAATTCATTCTCAAGATTGGATAGGTCATTAATGTACAAATCATTGGTACAGCAATCCTTGAACATGTTTATCATATGATATAAGCTCTCCTCATTCGAAAGATCAAAACAAAAATATATTACATGCAAACCTCTGTAAACTGATCTGAACATTTCGCTTACATCCCAAATTTCGAGCTTGAAGCAATACTTGATAAGTTGATTATTCTCCTCCAAGTCCAGATTCAAATATTGAATGTAAAAATCACAACCAATTGTCGATTTCATTTGCAAATCCAACTTGTTAGTGGCCAGTAATTTACAAAAAGTTGATTTTCCACATCCTTTCATTCCAATAAATCCAATTTTTTGAATGGTGTTATATTCTCCATAGATTCTTCCATAGACACATTGATCTGCAAAATTTGAGAAACTTTTCGGATACATCATTACATTTCCAATCTGAAGATATATTTGTTTCCAATTTGCAACAAGATTATTTGAATTATTGATGAAATCTTCCACTAACTTTCTGGACATGAGTGATTTCCCATAATTCTCACCACTTTCCAATGGAGAGAACCACAAGAATGGATGCTCTGTCCACACCTCTCTGAAATTCCAACTCACTCCCGACAAGATTATCAAATCATCAGGTAGCAAATATCTCAATATTTCGAATATTATTTCAATGGGTAGCTCCCTCTCCAACCACGATTTATTTTCCTCTCTGATCAGCACTGTTCGGAGGTAAAATTGCGAATTTTCTTCATCATTTAACTTGAAGGAATTGTTTTCTATGGTGGTAGTAGTGGAAGATTTAATTGCAATTAATTTGATGAAATTTTCATGTTCTTTCCGAGTGCACAATGAATATTTAGGAGGATCCTTGGAGTTGTGGTGATGGGTGGTTTCTGCAGATTGTGGAGCTGCTATTGGTTTCTGTGATTGACCCATGTTAAAAACAAATGTTGGAGTATTTTTTTTTGGATTTTCATTGTTAACAAATCAACTCAATCAAAGGGGGAAAGATTTACAACTTTTTGAAGAAGGGACTGAGGTGTTCCAAAATTGGCCTTTTAAACTTTACAAAAACCATAGTGTGTTGTGCGCTATTATAATCTTCCAACTTTCACAAACGAAAAAAACAATGTTTTACTAATTTCCACGTAAACAAGGATTTGATATTTAAAAAAAATGAAAAGATCACAAGATAAACTGGACGAAAGCTTTCACTCAGCGAAAAAAGTCAAAACTTTACCATCAACTTTCAACACTAATCTTTCAATGGATGAATGGTCTGTTATTATTGAATATTTACCAACGGAAAGTATTTTAATGTGGGCTTTGACTTCCAAGCAAAATTTTGATTGGATGATTAGTTATGTGAAGGAAGTTGTTTGTAAACATTTTATTGAAACTAAAACGAAACCTTTCTCTTTGGTGAATGCTCTCAAGTAAGTTCAATCAATGGATATACAATGGATTAACACTGTTTACATTTGCTTGACTGGATGTTAAATTAATAGACAAAAAAACAAATTGGTGTTAAATTCGGAAAATTCTGAACAAGTGAAGGAATATTGTATTTCTAATAATGTTTCTTTGGGTGAATTATCTGATTTGATCGATTCAACTGAAGATTGGGAAACGCTATTCAAAATTACCAATACAAGAATGTTAAATTCTGATGGAAAACTCACACCCATTGAAATAGAAAGTATTCCAATCGAATTTTCGAATAGAGTTTCATTTAAAGATTTTAAATCTCTTTCCAATGTGAAGAAAGAGAGAATTTCTCTCAGTGGTCCAGCAAATGGTTTCAATGTGAAAAGCATTGTGCTTCATTGGTGTTTAAATCCAAAATCAATGTTGAAAATATTGACGAATTTTAGAGATTTACAAAGTTTGGAAATTCCACAAAATTATCATGTTAATGACATGCATCAAAAAACGCTTGAAATTGAAAAGGGCGAAAGTTTTGATGAAAAGATTGCCAAAGTTCCAATTCTAAACAATTTGAAAAGTATTAGTCTTGTTTTAGATTATGACTATGCAGATTACTTATTGAGCTTTCTTTTACTTTGTCCCAACTTGGAAGAATTTCATTTTATTTATGAAGATGATTTCACTGATAGACATTTAGAGGTTTTGGCAGAAACTTGTCCAAAATTGAAGAAATTTTCTTTGAAATGTTCAGATTCTGGTTCATCTTTTGAAGCATCTATTTCAGATAGTGGAATAATCAATTTTTTAGAGAAACTACCAAATTTGGAATATATAGATATTCCAGCTGCGTGTGAAATTTCAGGATCTTGCCTTCAAAAACTTGGAAATTTCCCCAATTTGAGATATTTCAATGTTGGACGAAACAATATCTATGTTGGTGTTACAGCGCAACATGAAGATTTGTATTTTGGCGGAAATTCAAATGAAAGATTGGAATTTGTTGGAATTGGTAACTCGTATGAATTTGAAAATGAAGAACAAATGGACAAATTAGCTCAATCTTTGAAAATTGTTGCTCCCAACTTGAAACGTTTTGATTGGCTCGAGGATAATCCAAAATTAAACAAGAAAATTGCTGCACTTTATCCAAACATTGAACAGCCAACTAAGTATGATATCAGAGATGATAGTGAGAATAATTCTGAATAATATTATGATATTAATATCCATTCGATTTTGAAATAAACCATTTGAATTGTGAGTGTAAATATTCAAGTAATTCCAGCTACAACATAAATAGATGCCACCATGTTAGAGGGACCTCGTTTTTCAATCTCAAAATTCATCCAATCCATCAATGATCCGAATTTTTTATTTTTGATTCAAACTCTTCATTGAAATGAATTCCTAAGCTAAAAATATCTCTGAATATTCAAAAAAAAGCAAACACTCGATTTATTCACTTTAAAAAAAATACAACAACAACAACAACAAATTAAATAATTAATAATACAAATTATAAAATATTCAAAAAGAATAGTACTGAAAATGTTACCCAATCATAATAATAATCAACAACAACCTTCGGAAGATGCTCAGAAAATTAAGGATCATGATTATGAAGGAAATGGCAATAATCAAGATAGAAAGGATGTTTTTGGCGTCATTGGCGAGAGAAATGTTCGATTCTTGGATGAGTGTGGTTCGAGCTTTGTATTGGTCGATATTGATAGTTTAATTGATCAAGCAATTTATGAAAGCGAAATAAGTGGTATTGATTGGAATGATCATGGTGGTCAATGGCTTCATATGTTCTTTTATTGTGAAGCTAAATTGAGAGAATGGAGAAAGAGTGGAGTTGGTTTTCAATTACTTTATCTGAAAGGTAATGATCCAATTGCCAGAGGAAAGGAAGAATTGAATTCCAAGAGATTGCTTCGTCACTTGTTATTCTACCACTTGAAAAAGTCCATTGATGAAAATCCAGAACTTAAAAAGAGACATTCCTGTTTTGTAATGCATGAAAATATTTATGAAAATTTTGAAGAGTTTAGAAAGTTAAGCGAAAGTGTGAATGTTAATTCTATTGTAATATCATCTTACAATAGAGACTTGTTGGCCTTACTGTTGAATTATTGTTCAATTCCATTGGTTTCTGGTATTACAGGAGAAGGTTCAGCAATTAATGGAAGAATGTTTTACTTAAGAACTAAAGAAAGAAGAAGAATCACTTTTGATATTGACGGTCTTGTAATTAATTCTACTCCTATGGAAATTGGTAAAATGTCAGTCATCCAACTGTTCGAAAAAGCAATTACTGATAGCTTGTCCAGTAATTTGGATCATTTACTTGCCAAGGTTATAGTGATTACTAAATTATTGCAAGGATACTTGCCACTCAATTATAGATATCAAAAAGTTGACTTTGCAGTTGCTGAATTGAATGAGTTTATTCAAAGATTTTATGGAAAGTTGTTCGAAATTGCTTATCATCATGAAGATTATATTGAAGGAAGTGATGATTTGTTGGATGGTAGATTGGCACACTCAATCTTGCTTTGGATGATTCAAACAAAGCAAAATGAATTTACTCTTCCAGAGCATCTTCAAAGCCAATATAAGGAAATTGTTTCTAGATTAGGATTAGGTGAAAGCCAGGCCAATTTATTAGAAACCATGCAACAAATTCCAACCTCTTCCTCATTCCAATATGAATTCGAGAACGATCATCAAGTTTTACCAATCAGCAATCGTTTCATGAGCGAGTTATTTGACATTCCAGAATCTATTATTGAAAGAAACTCCAACAAGAAAGTTTTCAAAGATGAATATCATTACCACAACACTGAAAAGATTTCATCAGTTCCAGAACCTAGAAAATCTGATGAAACATCAACTTCACTTGCCAAATTAATTGCATCTTTTGATAGACCAAAGAAGAGAGTTGTTGTTGCTGAGCAATACACATCTAAGGATATCAAGGAAGAAATCAAAACAGTTCAAAAGAAAGCTAACTACTTTAAAGCTACTCTACCAAAGAGAATTGATGGATGGAAAGAAGAAATGTCACAGATCAATTCTTCCAAAGCCATGTTGGCTTTGTCAAGTAGCATATTCGAAGAACTTGTTTATTTGAAGAGATTGGAAAGAAAGATTGTTAAGACTGAAGCTTCAGATGTTGATAATGGAATCAAGCAAGTTTTTGAGTTGCTTTCCTTGACTTTATTTGCTCAATTGGAATTAATTCAAGCCAACAAGGACGATTTAATTCAAGTTGGTATTTGGGTTAGATTCATCTACTCGTTCCTTGAAGAATATTCCTTAAACTTGCCAAAGGTCAAGGTTGGTATTTTATTTGAAAAGCTTGTCAATGAATGCTTCAGATTCAAGCTCTTCTCATCTGGAAATGAAATTATCCAAAGAAAGTCTTTGAAATTGAAACAAAGAAGTGAAAAGGATTCTATTGACATTATTCAAATGTACAAGGAAACTTGTGAATTGAATTCCTTTTTCATTCCACATCCTCAACAATTTTCCTTGCAACGAGTATTGAATGCACTTGAAGATGATACAGATTTAAGTAGAATGACACCAGAGGAATACAGAGCTTTCAAGATTCGTCAAAGAATGAGAGAAGATATGGACTTTATTCCTGATGAGTGGCAAGAAGAACTCATCAACCATGTCAACAAGGAAAATGTCTCAGTTTTATGTAATGTACCTACCTCACAAGGTAAAACATTCATTTGCTTCTATTTAATCGAGAAAGTATTGAGAGAATCTTCAACAGATGTTATTTGCTTCATTGTTCCAACCAAAGCATTGGTCAACCAAATTTATTGTGAAATTTCCAGTCGATTTGAAAGAAATAATCTTGTAGGCATGGCAACAGCTTCCAAGAGAATTAATGAATTCACTTCTCAAGTATTAATTATCACACCTGCCATGTTGGAAATTTATTTGATGAGCAGTCAGGAAAATAATTGGAAATCAAGGATCAAGTATTTAATTATCGACGAAATCCACTCAGCTTTTGATGGTGATCAGTCTCAATACTATGAACATATTATTCAATTCCTGGATTGCCCAATTCTTGGTTTATCTGCAACTTTGGATAACAGAAATGAATTGGCAGAATGGATGAAACATGGAAAGAGACAAATTGTTGAAACTGTCCATCTTGAAGATTACAAACGTTTCAATCCTTTGGAATATTATAATTTTAATAACGATAATGAAGGCAAGTGTATCCATGTCCATCCTTTGGCTTTGGTAAATGTAAATAATTTGAAACAAGAATTGGAGTTGTTGAATGGTATGTCCATGAAGGAATGCCTCGAATTGACTCAATATTTAGAGAAGGAAATACCTTCATGGTTTACAGAGATTGTACAGATTGGTTTGAAATCAGATTTGTTAGAACCATTCAAATGGGCAGATTCCATTAATTATAGAAGAAAGGTTCATGAATATTTGATTGAAAAGGGACAAGACGATAATAATCATGATAATATCTGCAAGATTATTCAACACTTTTACCATTTATCGCTTATTTCAACAACCGAAAGATCAGAGAAGCTTCACGAAGAGGAAATTATCAACCTTGTCATGCAAATGAAGAATGAAAACATGCTCCCTTCTATTTCCTTTGCATTCAACAGAACTCTGATCAATGATTATTTAGAATATCTTGTCAATTATTTAGAAACTAACCAAACTAACTTGTGGAAAGATGGGAAAATCCCAAAAACAATCTCACAACTTGTTTCATCCATTGAAGAGGGAAACTGTGACTTTGAAGTTGAAGAACTACACTTTAGAGCATTAAAAGTTGGTTTGGCATGTCACTATGCAGCTATGGACGAAAATTATCAAATTGAAGTTGAAAGATTGTTTAGAATTGGAGATATTCCACTTATTTTCTCCACTTCAACTTTAGCTTTGGGTGTTAACATGCCTTGTAAGACTGTAGTAATTTGTGGTTTCTCACCTTTCTATTCAAATAGTTTATTCAAACAAGCTTGTGGTAGAGCTGGTAGAAGAGGATTTGATAATAAGGGAAGAGTCATTCTGTGTGGATTCAATACTCCATTGCAAAGAAGATACCTCCTCTCCCCTCCAGTCCTTGTCAATGGATCTCAAGGTTTCCCAACAAGTTTCACTCTCAGATTATTCTCCAGTTTATCTCAACAAGGAAACAATTCCTCAATCGAGGAAGGAATCAAGAGATTGTTAGATAAACCTCTCTTCTCATTGGATAAGAATTTGGTCGATAGAGCTGCCAAGCAGATGAAACATTTATTCCTTTTCAATTCTGAGTACCTTTTCCAAACTGAGTTTTTGAATGGAAATTGTGAACCTTTGAGTTTGAGTGGATTGGTAACTCATTTATTCTATCTCAATGAGAAGGCATTCACAATTCCACATTTAGTGAAATTCAAATTCTTTGAACAGTTTAAGCAAGTTTACAGTGATACTGAACAAGATTTGTTATTGTTAAAGATAGTCACCTATTTAATGTATAGAAGTGTTGTGGGATCATATTTTAATAAGAAACATACCATTCAATTGGGAGAGGAAAATATGGAAGAGGGATCAATTTTCAGAGAAATGGCTGAGCATGTAAAATCTCACAACGACATGGCACTTTCTATCTTTAGTAATTTTGCATCTGTTTATGCTGTAGATAAGCAAGATGAATTGGAGGATGTTCATTTGCCTTTGAGTAATCATGGAAATTTCAAAAAGTTGAGAATATTGAAATCAAATGCTAACAGTTCAAATGAAACCAAGGAAGAGAATGTTGGAGGTGGAGATGACGATTGGGAATCTTTTGATGTTGAAGAAACTGAACCAGTTGAATCTGAACAGCAAGTGAATGAACCAGTCACTAAGAAATTCGTCTTGGACGAAAGTGAATTCGAATCTGATTTACACAATATTCCACTCATCAAGCACTTATCATCCCACTGTATTAGAAACAACCTTTCCATTTCATCCTTCGCTGCTCTCAGTGGTAACATGGATGGTCATTACAAGAGTGTTGATCACTTCCTCCAAACACTCAACCACAACATTTGTCTTAACAAGACAACTATTCCACTTCAAGATTTGGAATTTTCCAAATTGAATTCTTTCCTCATTGACTTGTACAAACACAAAAACATCAAACTTTTGAAAGCTGAAAATGGATTTTCCACCAAACATGCAGCAACTCGTGAAGTTGAGCAAATTGTCAAGGATTTGAAAAAGATCCGTTCAAGTTTGATAGTTGAGAAATGTTTTAAGGAATCAACATTCTATCATCCATATATGGATTCCTCAATCAAGACATTACTCGATGACTTTGGAATTCAATGGGCTCAAAACTATCAAGCTCTATATGATTGTTGGAGAAAGGAAACTTTGAATTCCGTATTCGATTCCTATTTCATCCAAACCTACAAATATCAAAAGTTCCTTAAAATCCTTGGCAGTTTATTCCGTCATCCATTCATGAAATCCTTGGACAGAGTCATTAGAGTATTATCAGAAATTATCTATGGACGTCCTGTTTATGTAAATAGGAAGAAGAAGGATCGTCCAGATATGCCAAATGTGGATGATGAAAGTGAGCATGTTGTTAATGTTAAATCAAAAACTGAAGCAAAAGTGAAAAAGCCTCAAGATGAATAAACTCAATTAAAGATAAATTTCTATTACCTTAAAACAATCAAAATGATATGTGTTGTTCTATTGTGTTATTCTTGCTCATACATTAAATATAATCTTTAAGGCTGTTTCACTCCTTTCAGCTCTCTGTTTCTTTAAAAAAGGAAAGACAAGTGGCAAATGATGATGGAGAATCTAAGCAACAATATTTCAATGTTAAACTGTTTTCGTTTATTATTAATCTGTTTTCGTTTGGATTATAAACTACAGTAAACTGATAACGGGTTAATGTTGTTTCATGACGGCAACTTGGTCCTAACTATTAATGGAAACAAAACTATTTGAAAGTTCTAATCATGAATATCGAACGTTTAGTGGGATATTTAAACTATGAATTGGAACCACTGTCCATTCGAATCACCTTAATTTTTATCCTAAACAGTCTACACAACCAAACGTCGTGATTTTCATAAAAAGAAATTTCAGACATTTGGTTCGAAAGTTGATAAAATTTACATAAATTTTTCCTTATGAACGACTGAACGAAACGCTGATATTACTAGTAAGGTTTTAGATTAATTATTGTAAATGATTTTATTTGAAACAATATTCAAATTAGGATATCTTTTCGAATAGGTTTAGTTTTCATTGTGGAAAGGAAGAATGAATTTTCAAAACAAAAGAGTGCTCTCGGGAGTAGATCTTAGAAGAATGGAGAATAAACAACAGGATTTCGGAAAGGGAGAAGGAAAGACAAGTGACTATCGAATAGATTCTCCTAAAATTACACTAGTCAAATCTAATTCGTCTTCAAGTCAGTTTGATTCGTTCAAGTATTACCAGAATCATAACTATGGAATGGATAAATCAAATAATAACTTTGAAAAGTTATTAGAAATTGAGAAGGAAAAGAATCGAATATTGTTATTAGAAAAGCAAGTTTGGGAAATGAAGGAAAATTTGCTTAACAAGGTATTGTTTGAGAAACATTCCGAAAGTCTATTATCAAGTATGCAAGGTTTGCTTTCGAATAATCAATCTTCCATTGTTCGAGTTGCAGGAATTCAAGAAAATTCGAATAATTCAATTCCAAAACTTGATTCGAATCTAGTGAGAAAGCTTTCTTCCTTTCCAATTAATGAAGATTCTACCGGAAGTTCATCATCTCTCAAACATGCATCTTCCTCATCATCAATAATTAGTCCACTTTCCTCTCAATCTTTGAGTTCCAAAAATTCATCTATTCGAAGCTCAACATTGGACGAAGTGAGTGAAATTTCCACTTCATTGGACACTATCAGATCTTCTTCTGAAGAATTATCCGAAATCAAACTAGATTCTTCCAGATCTCAAATTCTGGATCGAAATGCAATTCCAATTCCACCTCCAAAACCTGTCGAGTTGACTTTACAAAAATCATCCAAGGATTCTCTAGTTCTACTTGACAAGAGACAGTATCTTTACAAACAGTTTCTATGTTCCTTGAAAGAGTATCAGTTATTACTTCAGATTTTCCAAGAAAATTACATTAAGGTTATTGAAAATGTGAGTGATGAAGTGAGTTTGAAAAGACATGTGGCATTTGATCATTTAAAGGTAATTTCAGAGCAGAATGCAAAGGTGATTAGTGAGCTTTCGACGTTATTATCAAGGAATGGAATTATTCTGGTGGGAGAGGAACAATTTTTCATTCAATTAGTTCACCAATTATTCGAATTGACTCAATCCAATTACATTTCCTATTTTGATCAATATTTCTCTATCATTCAAGTGTTCAAGAGTGAAAAGAGAAAATCTTCAGAGTTGAAACAAGCCATTAGAAAGGTAGAAAAGGAACTAGTCGAAAGAAAGACAATATTTTGGAAATTCGAATCCTTTCTCTCAATTCCAAATCAATTTGTTGAAAAGATTTCAGCTCTCTGTGAAAAGGTATTGAAATCTTCTGACAAATTCTATATTGGTTTGGAGAATTATGCGAAATTAGGTCAATCAGTGATAATTCTTCGAGATTTGAACAAGTATTCCAAATCCAAATTGGAAGTTTCGAATGATTTAGGACAATTACTAGATATTTCAAAGAATTTAGCACTGGATGGTCTAGTAACTCACAAACGTAAAGTAATCCATTCCTATTTCATGGCAGAACGTATCAGAGATTGCGGAAATATCACACCATGTCAATTATTCCTTTTCCATGACATGTTTCTAATTAAATATCCAAGGAAATACAGATGGTTCAAAATGAAAGTGTTAAAATTCCATCTAGATGAAATTAATAGACATGGACTTCCTATGCATTCTATCAGATCAGAATCTCCTAAAAGTAGTGAATTAGTTTTCATTAGAGGTGATTTCGAATGTAAACAAACTAAACTTTGCATTCGATTCAAAAATGAGGAAGAAGCTATACAATGGAAAGATGATATTTTGAATTGTATTGAAAAGGAGTGTCTTCAGTTATGTTAATTTTGTGTTTTTTAGGTTTAAATAAATTTTGTGAGATGAATTTTTGATATTTTTCAATATCTTACAATTTTATTTACAATTAATCCAACATTTGATATTTGAACTATATTTCCATGATGATGATGATGTTTTAATAGTTATCCAATGTTAAAATATTATTTGTTATTGTTATTTGTTATTATTCGAAACAATAATTAGAATAAACCATTCGAATAAAATAAACACAAACCTCTTCCCAGTCAATGTGACCATCTTCATCCCAATCAGCCTGTTTGATCATATCTTCAATATCGGCCATTGTCATTTCTTCATTAAAAGTTTTCATGAGAATTTTTAATTCATTCTTGTCAAGTTTACCATCATGATTAGTGTCATGCTTGTCAAAGAGAGTTTTGAGAGTATCAATTTCTTCCTTTGATGCCCTGGATTCCTTGGCAGCGAGTTCTTGTCTTCTATCTATTGTTGTTGACATTTTTTTTTTCAATGATTTTTGTTAAGTGTCAATTATCAGTATTTGTAAAAGGTTCATCCTTGTGAGGAATTTTTGCTCCTTTCATGTGCTCTTTTCATCCTCAATAGATTAGGATATGGCTTATTTAACAAGATTCTGAATGTTTAATAATATTTATTATTTATCATTTATCTGTGAGACTATCTGAATAATAATTAGATTCCATTTGGTTTTATAATTCAATATCTAGATATTGAGCCTTGTCCGAAAACCTGTTTTTTCGAATTTTCGTGGTAAATATGTAAAATCGAAAGTACACGCATTTAATAAAGCCGCTTTATGGTTGATCTTGTTGTTCTTCTTCTTTGTCGCTCTTTTCGCTTTCTGTCACTTTTGAGAATCCTTCTTGTCTTGTGTTGGCGCACTGAAAGTGTTACTTCTGGCAGAAACTGGTGCCATCCCGGAAGAGAGTAAGAATTTCGAAAACTCAGCTTGACTTGTGGATGGTTGGAACTTTTGTACTTTCTTTTCAAAGAACACCATGAACACTCTGTTATCACCAATTAGTAATTGCAATTCGAATAGACCACTTTTCACAGATTTAACATCAACACCTTTCGGAATCGGTTCGTAAATTGTGAATTTTTCATCCTTTCTTTCAGTTAATTCTACCAAACCACTTGCGAAATTCGGGAAAGAATCAGAAATTACTTTCTTGTCAATGCTTGAATGAATTGTAACAATGATGGAAAATGTCTTCACTTTCTTTGACATGTCAATACCATCGAACAGAAAAGAGGTCCAAGTTGGGTATCTGTAGACAAAAAAACAATAGGAAGCGTTTTCGAATCTGTAGGGACGAAATAAAGATGTTGTCTCATCGTTGATATTGACTGTTTTTGTTAATTTCGAAGGTGTGCGCACAATCATTTCATCGGATAAATAATCGGTTTCATATGACTCAGTCTCGTATGAATGTTCGCTATCTTCATCATCTGCTTTCGGTTCATGATTGGTGTCGGTTTTTCTTTTCTTCTTCTTATTTTCTTCATCATCCATTTCTTGTGCATAAATTGTGAATCTGTCCTCAAATTCTTGTTTTTCTACATTATCAGAAGTTTTGCTTTTCTTCTTTTTGTTATTACTTTTTTTTTGTTTTCTGTAATGTGCACGTTGAACTTGCGATACGGAATAACCATGCAACTTGCCAAACGAACGGAAGACATCTTCTTGATTTCCCTCTTTAGTATCGTAATGTTCAGAGTAATACTTTTGTAATTTAGCATAATCCTCTTCTCTAAATCTTTTGGTTGCTTTCTTAGGTTTTTCTTCTTCATCTTCTTGCGAAGATGGTTCCTTTACAGCTTGTTTCTTCTTTGCCATTTTTTTTTTAGTTTCGAAAATGAGAAAGTGAACGAAATTAATTTCGAAAGTACTTTCGAAAAAATGCGATCTTTATTTCAAGAGTACAAAGCTCGTTTTCGTGTTGGCAACGTGAAGTCATTTATTGCATCATTTGGCTTCAAGCCATGGATTCTACAACGTGTGTACGATGATTACTTAGTTGATGATATTAAACCAATGTGGTTTCTTATTTTTATGGAATATTTAAATTGTTATCCTAAAAGTTTGGTTCATAATGTTTACTGGAATGTATCAAGATCAAGTTATTTCGAAAATATTGACAAAACTTTAGAAATTGTTGATGAAAAATTACCTGAGTTAAAGTTAGAGGAACGGTTGAAAGAAGAAAATCAAGGCGCAAGTGGTGTTTTTCAACGTGTTCGTGCTGTTGTTGATGGAATGGAATGTAGGATTCAAAACCCTTCAGGAAGAAAAAAGAAAGGGTTGTCACGTGAGCAAAAAAGAGGTTTGTGGAAAAAGCAAAAAATGTATTATTCTTACAAAAAGAGAATGCATGCACTCAAATATCAAGTTGTGACTACTTTAGTAACAGGAAAAATTGCAAACATTTCGCATGCGTTCCCAGGAAGAAAGCACGATAAGAAGATGTGGGATGAATGGTTACAAACGAACAAAGAGCATTTCTCTGAAAATGAAAGAGTATTAGGCGACAAAGCTTATCAAAACGCAGAATTTTGTATTTCTCCTGACAAAGCACCAAAAGGTGAACAACTTTCGGCAAAAAGCGAAATTTACAACAAAGTCTTAGGTAAAGGAAGAGTTGTTGTTGAACAGATTATTGGAAGAATCAAAAAGTTCGCAATTTTAAAGCAAACATACAGAGGCGCGCTTTGGAAACATCAACGAATTGTAAGAGTGTGTGCTAAATTCGCAAACTTGTCACTCGATTTCCAACCTGTGCGAAAGGAACTTCCAACAGTGTTATTTAAATAAAAAACTTTTCGAAAGTCAAAAAGAATCGCAAGTTGTTTATTTCGAAAAAATTAGAGAAAATAGTGTTTTCGGACAAGGCTCATTGATGACCAACAAAATAATTGAAAATATAATTACAATGAAATTGATATAATTTAATAAATAATCCGCATTCTTTCTAATTTACATTAATTTACTTCTTATAAGTTGGCATGACAGTACCAAAGCTCATACCACTTTCATCTTCTCTCCAGTTAGACATGATAGTCTTAGTTTGAGTGTAGAATTGAACAGCACCCTTACCATAGAAGTTCAAATCACCTCTAATTGAAGCTCTTGAACCAGTGAATGAGAAGAATGGTGGAGGAACTGGAATTGGCAAGTTAATACCAATTTGACCAGCATCAACTTCGAATTGGAATTTACGAGCAGCTGGACCAGATCTAGTAAAGATGGCAGTACCATTACCGTATGGATTAGAGTTGATAATTTGAATAGCTTCATCCAAATTTTCAGCAGTCATGATGAGCATAACTGGACCAAAGATTTCTTCCTTATAACAAGTGTGAACATTCTTAACACCTGAAATGATGGTTGGACCAACAAAGTTACCAGTTTCATAACCCTTAACAACGACACCACGACCATCCAAATCAATCTTGGCACCTTCCTTTTGAGCAGAAGCAATCAAGCTTTCAACACGAGTCTTGGATTGAGGTGAAATCAATGGACCAACATCAGCAGTTGGATCAGAACCAACATTAACCTTATAAGTCTTGGCCTTGGCAACAATTTCTGGAAGCCATGCCTTAGCTTCACCAACCAAAATGGCAGTAGTTAAAGCCATACATCTTTGACCAGCAGCGCCAAAAGCAGCACCACACAAGGCATTAATAGTATCTTCCTTTCTAGCATCTGGCAAAACGACAGCATGATTCTTGGCACCCAAGTTAGCTTGGACACGTTTACCATTACCAGTACCACGAGCATAAATGTATTCACCAGCAGTGTTACCACCAACGAATGAGATGGCCTTGATATCTGGAGCATCACAGATAAAGTCAACAGTTTGCTTCTTACCATGAATAACGTTGACAACACCCTTTGGCAAACCAGCTTCCAAAGCCATTTCAACAATTCTGACACCAGTAGTTGGGTCACGTTCAGATGGCTTCAAAACCATAGTATTACCAGTAGCAACAGCCATTGGGAACATCCACAATGGAATCATGGCTCTATTATTATGTATTCACAAGCAGGATGATGATGATATTGATTGTTGTGTGAATTTGTTGTTGATCAACAAGTGTGTGTTAAAATTATTATTATTTAACAACAAATAATTGTTTGTTGGATGGATAATAATTATACACAAATATAGATAATAGTGTGAATCATCAAGGAGATAATATTATCGGTCCAATATTTTGTCGGTTAGCATCATGATGAAAATATATTTGGTCATGATGATGAAGGGAAAGAATCACCAAACAAGCCAAATAGAAATAGGATCATCATCAGATAGATCATTATTTGATAATGCATTTTAATTGTTTGCATAATGCATATTTGATCATCATCAATTCGTTAAATTATAATAATTTAAAATTTACAAATCATCATCATCATTGGATATTAGAATAAGAATTAAAACACATGGTGAATAAAAACACTTACGGGAAGTTGAATGGACAAATACCAGCAGTAACACCCAAAGGTTGCTTATAACTGTAAATATCAATGTGCTTGGCAATGTTTTCAGTAGTATCACCCATTTGGAGAACAGACATATTGCAGGCATGTTCAACAACTTCAATACCACGGAAAATGTCTCCTTCAGCATCCTTCAAAGTTTTACCTTGTTCTTCAGTGATCATTTGAGCCAATTCTTGAGTATTATCTTCGAGCATTTGTCTGAGTTTGTACAAGACTCTAACTCTACGAGAAACACTCCAATCTCTCCATTCACCAAAGGCTTGCTTTGAGTTTTGAACAGCTTCAGCCATTTCAGCATCAGTTGATTGTGGGACCATAGCAATGACTTCATTGGTGGCTGGATTGTGAATTTCGTACCATTCCTTGGATTGGGAAATTCTCTTTTCACCATTGATGATCATTGGTACCTTCTTGACACTTTGCTTGTTCATCTTGGTAGAGAACAAACGAGCACCAGTGGAAGCGGTCTTGTTGATGAGTTGTGGAGTGTTGATCTTCTTGAACATTTTTTTTTCAAGTTGTTTTTTCTAATGGGTTTGGTTCATTCACATCAAAACGCTGTATTAACAGCTACTCCGCGTTGTCTATATGGATCTTCACTCTTGTTGGTCGTTACTGTTGTTGGATGCTGAGGAGATAGAGATTACAAAAAACAGTTTATTTTGAAGCTTTCACTACTCGTGTAGCCGTCATTGGAGAGTAGTAAGAAATAGATCAACGGCGATATGAATGTGAAATATTTCACCTCCATAATCATCTACAGTTTTTTTGGATCTCAAAATATTGTCATTTTATTATTATTAATAATGTTTACATTAATGTACATGGGCATCCTTGCTTGATGTTTTGTTGTTGCATAAGAGTTCTCAAGTTTTGAACATTTTCTCTGGCAGTAATGGTCTTGTCATGATTGTCTCCAAAGAATTCAGAAAAGATTCTTTCACAGGTTGCAAAGTTCAGAATGGCATCTTCATACTTTTGTAATTGAATTCTACAAGCTCCCAAATCACTCATAATTTCACCATATTCAATATTATTGTCAGAGCCAGTCTTTTTAACAATTAACTTTTCAACATCGGCAAAGTACTTTTCAGCAGTAGCAAAATCCTTTGGTTCCTTCTTTGTACTGGCACTTGCAATAGCTCTAATGACTGAGATTTGCTTATCCAAATCATCCTTAAAGCTTTCATTGAGAATGTTCAAGACCTTTTGGTATTGTTCAATAGCTTCAGCATATTTACCTTGACGATCCAAACAGACAGCCAAAGATTGATTTGTTGGCATAATACCTGTTGGAGGTAACTTTTGCTTAATCTTCATTTCAATAACCTTATGATAGTATTCTTCAGCGCCTGAATAATCCTTCTTGTTAAGTTTGGTATTGGCTGCCAAACTGAGATAGTTTGGATAGAGAGGATGGTTCTCGCCACCAAGATGTTTCTGAATAATTTCCAAACCACGTTCCAATAATTCTTCAGCTTGTTTGTACTCTTGTTTGTCGTAGTGCAAGTTGGACATACTGAGGAGAATTTTCACACTCTCAGAAATAACTTCAGAATATTCAGTACTCTCAGTATTGGCCTTCTTTTTAACTTCTTCCAATATAGCCATAGCTTGTTCATAGTATTCGAGAGCCTTTGTATAGTCTTGCCTTTGACGAGAAGCATCACCCAAACTGTTCAATGTACTGGCCATTTGACGTCCCTTTTCATGGATATTCTCATCTTTCAATGTTTCAAGAGCTTCTTGGAAAGTCTTTTCAGCGTCTTCATATGATTCTGAGAATTCCAACTTTAGTTTGGCAACATTGGTCTTGATAGTAGCAACTCTAGAGTCATTTGGACCAAACAAGTCAGTCAAAATATTGAGAGAGGCTTCATAATGAATCTTGGCTTCATCGGCCTTTCTCAAGTGCTTTAAACAGACAGCCAAGTTGTTATGGGTTGAACTGACAGTAATGTCATTCTCACCAAAGAACCTCTTTCTAGTAATGAGGGTCTTTTGGAAAATTGGTTCGGCAGCTTCGTAATTGTTTTGCATCAAGAGAGCAACAGCATAGCCATCCAACTTTTCACAAACAGAGAATGAATCTTCACCAAAAATCTTGGTATCAATTTCAATAGCATCCTTATAGTACTTGCAAATGTCTTCATAGTACTGACTTGATTTGAAATCACGAAGAAGTTGAGCATAGGAAGCAAAAGCATCACTGATAAATGGATGGTAACGATGGTAAATACGTTGCATAATGGTGAGACCTCTTTCAAAGAACTTTTTACCATTCTTGACATCACCTCTTTGCATGTAAATCTTGGCTTGGCAAATATAAGACTTTCCAATAAAAATATCCTTGACAATTACTTCATTTTCCTCAAAACCTTGTACGATAGCAAACGGATCACTACTCTTTTCCACTGTAATCTTTTGCCAGTCGTGAGCATACTTATTGGCAAGAGTAACCATCTTTTCAAAGAATCTGAGAGCAATATCTTGTTGATTTTGTCTAAAGGCAATTTCACCAGCAAGAAGAAGTACTGGTAATTGTTTGAGTTCGTCACTTGGTACATCACTCAAAATACAAGCATTCTCTAATAAATCGAGGGCCTTCTTTGCCTTAATGTAGGCATTCTTGTGATCCATCAAATCAAAGTAAATCATGGCAAAACCTTCGAAAAAGTTGGCCTTTCCAAAATCATCAGGGAGTTTATCGACTGCGGCACTGCTCTCAAGGAATGTGTAGAGACGACCTCTATCAATAGCATAGATTGAATTTCTGAAAATATATCTACCAGTGTTAAGAGCATCAACATAGTCAGTATTGCCCAAATCTTTCAAAAATTCAACAACATATTTCATATTTTCAATATCCATGTCATACCTTTCAGGACCAGGCATGTAAATAATACCAGAGTATTCATGTTGCATATTGTATAATCTCAACAAGTTGAAATAGTGTTGGACATATCTTTCCTCACATTCGGCAATATCATTCTTAAGTGGATCTCTATCGCTCATTTCTTCATCCTTGTAAATTTGGAAGGTATCTCTGACCAAGTCATGCATACTAAATCTACCAGGTTCACACTGAACAATCAAACCAAAGAAGATCAAATATTGGAGGTAGCGTAATGTTTCATTGAGAGGAGTTTCCAATACGAGTCCAACACTGACAGCATCAAAAGAGAATGGGAAGATTGAGAGTTTGAGTGCAAAATTTCTGAGTTGTTTGTCCCACTTTTCACAGATACCAATAAAGAAACCTTGACAAAGTTTTCTCAATTGTGGGAAATCAGTGTTGCCATACTTATCCATGAATGAACCAATAGCAAATGAGTAATCAGACAGGTCACCCCCATAGAGCATTTGAGATCTGGTGAGAACTTTGATAAATATTGGTAAATTTTCAGCCAAAGCAGAGACAGATCTTGTCTCGTCACTTTGGAGTTGTGGGTTGAGGTGTTGCATCATTTCAGCACCTCCATCAAAACTTAGTGGTTCCAATGTACAATAAATAACATCAAAGTGTCTTTGGAAGACTGGAATTTTTTCATCGTCATCCTTGATACCAATGTGAATGGCAAATGTCTTCTTCTTGGTACTACCAAAGATTGATTTGAGTTCCTTTTCCATCTTTTTCTGTTGTGGAGTCTTTTTAATGTGATACTTGTCATTTTTACCTGCTTTGGTTGGCTTTTCTTCCTCATCACTTTCTCCACTACTTTCATCATCACTTTCAAAGTCAGATTCGTGATCAGAAAAATTATCCAAATCATGTTGATCAGCAGCAATACTACCTTCAGTATTGGCAGTATCGAGCTCAACAATTCTATCTCTAATTTGTTTGACACCAGAGTCAGTTACAAGGTCAATATAACCCTTTGAGAATCTATCAAATTCCAATTTCAATTGTGATCTAGAACTAATGACAACAAATGCACGACTGGATGGAGAATATTTAATATTTGGTAAGAGAGCCAAAATTTGATGGATATTACTTGGATCTTCCAAATAGAGAATTGTTGTCACACCAATAAAAGATTGTTGATACAATTCACGAAGTTGTTTTTCATGAATTGGCAATGGTCCAACGTGCCATGTTTGAACAACATATTGCATGGCTTCTGTTGTCTAATTTTTGAAAAATTCCAAAATAGTATTATTACAATTCAATAAATTATCCAATCAGTTCATTATCAGTTAAGTACAATAGTTATTAGAAATAGAATAAATTTAAAACTTGTGAATATCTTTGAAAACTTACAGTGAGAGAAAATTTAGTATTTGCTCTCAATCTCAAATGGAATTTTCTTTGAATGGTATCAGGATTTTGATCACATAATTCTCTACAAATGGTATTACAGAAATTACTTTTACCAACACCAGTAACACCATTCACAAGAATAACCTTTAATCTCTGAGCAGAATTTCTAGCCAAACTATCAGCTGCACTAATAACAGCCTTTCCCTTCTCAGCCAAAGCTTGTTGTTGAGCCTGATGTTCCTTCTGTTGAGCAATTTGATTATTCAAGACGTGAAACAATTTTTTCATCAATGAATCTCTTCCTCCACTATTTTCATTTCCGATGGTGTGGAATGTTCTCGAATCATTGGTCAATTCCTCAGGTTGAACAACACCATTCTTTGAGTTATACAAACGAGCGTGCAAATCGAATTGAAAGACTTGTTGCGCCTGTAAATTTTTTCTCTTTTGCACCTCGTTGAGCGAGTTGGTATTGGCTTTTCGCGTCGTTTCAATGATATTTAAGGTACGCACCTTCATCATTCCCACTTGTTCACGATCTTCCCGCTCAAACATGTAATCGTTTTGAGCGTCTTCCTTTCGAGAGAATTGTGGATCCTTGCCGAGAACTTCCATCAAGTAGATGCAAGCCTCATGAAGGGCATCGGCTACACGTTGAACATCGGAATAATTCATTGTTGCAATGAAGGGATTATCTGGATTGGTTTGAACAAGTTTTTCATAGAGGAAAACTTGTTGTGAGGCACTTTGAATGTAATCACAGAGTGAGGTGGTAAAGATTTTGTTTTGTGAGAGATCGAGGGCATATTGAGAAAGTTGGTCCAGGAGAGGAAGGAGGTTAGATGTTAATGACGATGATTTTGATGTGTCACTTGCTGCTGCATCAGTTTCAGCAAGATTTGAGGATGACATTTTTTTTGTGTGTTTTTATGATTAGTGACATGTAAGACAGGTGGATGTTGATTCGCTTTTTCAATTTAACATTAAATTATGTAATTAGACACAAGTAATTGATTAATTGATTTAAGGTTTAATATAAATCAATCTATTGAAATTAAAATATTAAATATTAAATATACCATGATTAAATAATTAAAAAAAATGTTAAAACGATATAAAAACAGAGTCAGTTCGGAACAATTTTGCCACAATTAGTGCCTGACCATTTTGGCCAACCAAACTTCCAATTGTACTGCTGTTAATTATCTCCAACTTTTGATGTTTAATTTTATATTTATTTTATAGCGGGAATAATAATTTACAGCAGCCATCAACTCATGTCAAGCTTGCTTAAAAAACAGAGAAGCTCACAAGATGATGGCCAGTGATTGGTTGTTTAATTGGTGGTTAGTTAAATCTGCTCTAGAGTCATAAAACTTTAAAAAAGCCTCCATTACATCATGATTGACTTTAGGCATCACTCCGATTATCAGAGTTCTTCTCATAATTCTAGTAGCTCCTCCTCATCTTCAGGTTATTTATCGAGGAGACAGAATATTGTCAAAGTTAAGGATGCCTTGCTGAATAGAATAATTGTCATGACTGACAAAGCACCTCAGAAATCATGGAAGAATTTCATCCTCAACTTGCTCGTTGTATTATATTCATGTTATGGAGCCGTTAGCATATCAGTAATGGGTGATTATGGATGGGGAGAATATGGATTATGGATTTCAAAAGCTTTGAATTATCCAATTACTTTTTCCTTAGATTTGATTACGTATGAGGCAATGATTGCAATAACAGTTGTTTGTATGGTGTTTATTCTTGCTGCTTTGGTTTTGTTTATTACAACTGCAAAGGCAGCCATGACAGCTAGTAGGAATATGAAAACCTTTAGAACCTTGTTGAAGATTGTTGCTTTTGCTTGCTTTTTTGGTCATCTTACAATACCGTACTTGCTGACATCATTTGTGGATTGTGATAGAGTGTCAGGAAAGAAGTTCTTTGAAGGATACACAATAGATCAGTATGCTCTTTCTAGATTTCCAACCAAAATGTGCTACTCACCAACTAATATTGCACTTTTGGTTACTTGTATTGTTATGGCAGTTGTACTGGTACCAGTAACTGCAATGTATAATCTCATCATTACAAATACCCATCTCAAAAGCAAATCTGTATTCATTTCAGAGAGTCCATTCTTTATTGCTCACTTTATGGCAACATCTCAGTTGCAAGTAATTGTCATGTATGCTATTCCAAATGATATGGTATTTGTGAGGGCTATAGTTCATATTGTTCTCTCTACAACTTTGGTTCCATCTATTTTCTTCCTCATACCTCACTATTCTCTATCAGAGAATGGTTTTATGAGTGGTATTGTCTTTTCTAAAATTGGTACAAGTTTAGGTCCTCTCATTTCCTCTTTCATTAATCAAAAACAAGATTTAGAAATTGGACTAGGAATGATTAGTACATCAATTGGACTGGCAATAATTGGATTTTTTATTGGTTTTGCAGCAATGACCATTTATCTTGGTGTATCATATTATTCCATAAGGAGGGGTTTCATTGGTTGCTTGGAGAATTCATTGGTAAAACTTTTGGAAAATGGAGTCGAATATACTGCCAGCGAGGAACAAATATCAGAATTGAGGCATTTATTTGAAAGAGAAAGTTACTCTTTCTTCAAGGAATTGGAAGATCAAAAAAGAATTAGACAATTATACATTTTCTTTAGATTATCAAGTAGAAAGACGAAACTTTTAAATGATGCTTTGGGTCTAAGTGACAATGAGATTTGCATCTCATTCATCAAAGGAGTGGCTCAACATCGTTCCTTCTCCTATCCTGAAAATATCGTTGCTGCAGCAATGACAACCGCTTATTTCTGGAATGAAGGCACCAACTGTTATGAATATTCTCTCGCTTTATTGAAGAAAATCAAGAGACACAAACTCAATATTATAACAGAATTTATTTTGAAAGAAAAATTGAAAGAAATGGAAACCTTACTGCACAAAAAATCAGGTGAAGGTTCTGGTATTAGTTTTGTGGATGTGAAGCATATTTTAGCCAACTTGGAAAGACAACACCATACAATCCTATCTTGGCACAAAGCGCTTTGGAAGGAAATGACCAATGAAATGGTCAATTTTGGTACTGTTATTACAATCAACAGAAGAATTACCCAACTAACTGTTGAGTCAGAAATAACCTTTGAGAATTTGATGAAAGATTTTGGTGGCGATAAATCAGTTCTAAGATTATATGCACGATTTCTTGAACTGGTAATATTTAACAATATCAGAGCTCAAGAGTTGTATCAAGAAGCCAATGAGATTGAAGATGAAGAAGAAAGGAAGGAAGGAAAAGTAATAGGAACCATCTCATCACCAGTGAAAAGCCCAGCATCAACTGTTCCCTCTAATGCCAAAAGCCCCTTGTCTTCCATGTCAACAGCATCAAAACTCATATCATTTAGAAAGTCTGTCATGGAGAGCACTAACAAACTTACTGCAGAAAACTCTACCACAAAAGAAATGACGGAAGAGACTCCTGAAATATTGAACTTGATTAATGAAGCTTCAGAAGATCCAGAAGTAAGGAAGGAGGGTCTGTTCAGAATGGCCTTGGCTACCTCAGGGGATAACAAGGCAACGTATATAGTGGTACTGATATTTGTAGTAGTTTCTTTTTTAACATTTGTTGCTTGTTTTGGATTTGGATATTATGCTCTTGTGGCTTCCACAAAAGATATGCCTACAATTATTGCTAATTGTCTTCCTAGTGTTGATATTTCATATTTATTGATTGAAAATAGAATAGAGCAAATGTTTCAAGTCTTGGCAACTATTGATGGCAACACAAAACTTAGTACTTTATCTTTGGAAGCAAAAGGAATTTACAACTACACTAGCTACAACCATATTCACAAGGAAAGATTGGACAAAGTTATTCACGGTCTCAAAGTTTTAGAGGAAATGGCTCTTGATGGCTCCTTTACTAATGATATTTTCCATGATTATTCTTCAGACAGCCATACGTTTAACATTCCACATATTTTAGATACTAATAATGACGAATTTACTGGTGTAGATGTATCTAATTCCTCAATTGCCCTCAACACTAATCTTCTAATTCAAATAGCAAGAGAATTCAAAAAGTACGGTCTTGAAGAGTTTAATGCCACAGTTACCAACTTTAAGTTCATGTACTTGTGGCTCAATAGAGATACCATTCTTCAAAATTACCAACAATACTGCTTACACATTGTTGATAGAAATTATGCCACTGTTTATGAAACGGAATTGATATTTAGATATTTCTACATATCTTGCCTGATTGCAATGTTAATGGTGTTTGCATTTTCTATTGTTATGTTTTTCGTAGTTGTGCGTTCACTTAAACAAGCAATCAAACTGGTGGAGAGGAACATTCCAAAAGATGTTATTATCAAACTCTACCAACAATTGACAACCAAAAATCAAGAATCAGTCGACAGTGGCAGCTCAATATCTGATTACCTTAGCAATCCATCCTATACTTTCACATTCCTCTCTATATTATTGATAGCTTTATCCGCACTCTGTGTATCTATTTTTTACCTGGAGGCTTTCAGCACTTCTTCAGAATCAGAATTAATTATGAAGAGTATTGCCAAGTCTGTAAAAATTTCAAATTATGCACAGAAAGGAGTGTTTAGTATTGGGGAATTGATAACATTCAAGTTACTTCCGAATACCACTGCAAACAACCCTGCACTACTTTCCAATGCAGATCTTGTAAAACTGCACGATGGCATTGGTGAGATTGGGTTGAATTTGAATGTGTTGTGGAACAAGCTGATATATGGAGACAAGGAAAATGGTGAAAAACCACTCATAGGCATGTTTTCTGAGGTTGATGAAATTATAAGCGGTACTGGAAACTGCTCCAATAGAACCTCAACTTCTCATGCAGCCTGTTCCAGTTTGAATGATATGGTGAATTTGTTCTTGGTTGAGTTGTCAATAGTTAATCAAGTATTTGGAACAACTACAGTAGACCCTCTCAAAACATTTAGTGAATTTTACACAGGAATATACTCAATTTGTAGCCAGCTTACTGATGATATTGAAATATTTTTGAATATTTATATTGAGGCACTTCAAAACAATACGTCGTCTCTGGTTAGCATTATATTTGGAGTTCTTGGTTTACTAACAATTCCATTCACTGCATATTTATTGTTCCTATCACTTGATGCTCACTTTAATGAATTTCAAACTTTGAGAATGATGTTGAACTATGTTAAAGTTGAATATTTGGATGCCAAAGATGAAATTCGTGACTTCGTTCTCTACAATCAGATAAATAAGAGTAAGAAGAATAAGAGCAGTCAACAACAAAAAGAAGAAGAAAAGGATAAGGTAAAGAGTATTTTCAACACTGCAGTAGATGGAGTGTTGTACTGCAACAGTGATTTTGATATTGAGATTTACAACCCTGCAGCAAGACTTTTATTCTTGAGAAATGTCAATGACGTTGTTGGTTTGTCTGTTTTCAATTTATTTGATACGGCAAGTCAGGAAAAGCTTGGCAATATCTTTGAAGCCATGACTTCTATAACAGCCAGTACTACAATCAGAGGAGAAACTTTAGAATTGGATTGTGTGAAGAAGAATGGATCATGTTTTCCAGCCAAAGTGAATATATCGTGGGCCATGATTGATTCGAAAGTTTTTTTTTTATTTATCATTAAGGATATAACACTTGAGAGAAAGCAAGCAATTGCACTTGCTGAAGAAAAAAAGACTTCTGAAAATTTATTGAGAAATATTCTCCCAACCAAGATTGCCCAAAGATTGATGAATGTAAGTTGTTATACTAGTTTTTCAATATTTAATAATAATAATAATAATACTAGGGAGAAACATTTATTGCAGAGAAGCTTCCTGACATTACTTGTTTATTTACGGACATGATTGGATTTACAGAAATTTCTTCTATTCTCAACCCTCAAGACGTTGTCTTGTTACTTGGAAATGTTGTGAACGGATTTGATAAGTTGACTGAAAAGTACAATATAGAAAAGATCAAAACTATAGGTGATTCTTACTTTTGTTGTGGTGGATTGGATGGAGGAGTGACTCACCCAGAAGTTGTTCTCCAATTTGCTATGGAAACTTTCTCAGTGGTGAGAGACATTAACACAAATCGATACAAAGAAGCTCTTCAAATATTTTGCAGAGATGATCCAAAACCAATTTCTACTCAACAATTGAATGTTAGGTAAGTAGTTTGTTAATAATTATTAGTTTTCTTATTACTGTTCATTAATTTCAATTATGAATCAGAATTGGTATCAATACTGGTCAAGTTGTTGGTGGTGTAATTGGTTTCAAAAAGTTTGCATTCGATCTATGGGGAGATACCATCAATGTTGCTTCAAGAATGGAATCAAATTCAGAGGAGGGAAGAATTCAAGTATCACAATCAACCTACGAAAGAGTTAAACATTTACAAATGGAATTTGAGGAACGAAAGCTTGAAGTTAAAGGAAAAGGATCCATGCTTGGTTACCTACTCAATGACATGTACCACTTGAGAGCACGCCTCAATGAAGAAGATGAAACAA
Organism: Naegleria gruberi; assembly: GCF_000004985.1. Taxonomy (NCBI): domain Eukaryota; phylum Heterolobosea; class Eutetramitea; order Acrasida; family Naegleriidae; genus Naegleria; species Naegleria gruberi. The sequence goes on along the minus strand of NW_003163323.1, from coordinate 67,080 downwards.
TGCTCGTGAAAAACATGAGAATGGAAATGGGAATGCTCGAATCAGAACCCTCAGAACATTCTGAAAATGCAGAACGAGTCGATGATGAAGATTCATTACGACTCTAGTTCACATTCCCTCTTTACAGTCTCCAACATATTGTCATAAACCCTCCCACATCAATTAGAATCGAACAATGAAACTGTGGATGATAATGGATATGATTGTAACAAGTAGAATAAAAAAATGGCCGCATCATCAGATACAGCTCACGTTGATCAACATGCCTCTTCTTCGGAGATGGATGTTGATGAAGACAAGATTGAATTGCAGGAAATGTCCACCACCATTGAATATCACACAAAAGATCCTCAACCATCGTCAGAAAAAGAACAACAACAACAAGAAGAACATCAAAAACAAGATGCACAAGTGGATTGTCGATGGTTGAGTTTAGGATTAGGATTTATTACATTCATCTTTTTTGGTTTGTGTTCTGTGTGTTGGATATTATCTTGTCTATTGATTTGTTTACCTTGTTCGTTACAATTGATGAAAATTGCCAAGTTTCTTCTATTCAACGTAAAGAAATCGAAACCCTACAGAAAATACAAGTCAATTGAGGAACGATCGATTGGATTTATCAAAGATCAAATGTTTATGAGAGAAAAGACGAGTTTATTAATGATTTTGAGTAATTTTGTTTGGTTTTGCATGTTTGGATGGTTTATTGCATCGATAGAGTTGATTTGTATTGTAATTTTATATTTGAGTGTGATTGGAAGGGATAATGCTAAAAGACATGTTGCATTATTATCCCTATTAGCGTTCCCTTTCGGAGTATTTTTGAAATATTAAAATATTTGGAAAATTACTAGAACCAATTTACCTATTTTTATAATTTCCATTTTTGAATATTTTCCAAATTTGAAACATGATGTGTTTAAATGAAAAAGTTTTATTGATGGATTTCTAAAAATTTCCACATAAAAAAAGCAAAGGGAATGATGATTATCAATTGGTCAACAGTATTTAATGTGTTTGTGGTCTTCCCAATAGCAGTACTATTTTTAGTAAAATTCTATGAAGCTATTTGCTATGCCTACGTTAGAGATGTAAGAACGAGAAAAGCACTCAAGAATCATTTATCCATCTGGCAATCTATCAAATTAATTTTCTATGAGAGTAAGAAACCACTTGGTGAAAAACTATTCGAATTGAGTAGAAACAAGTTTAATAATGAACCTTTCGTCTTTTTCTATAGAGGATACATGCCAATTGTTGTATTCTCGAGTGCACATGCTGCCAAATCCATTCTCATTGATAATTGGAAAGATTTTCCAAAGGATGGCAAATTAAGGACTCCACAGCAAGAAGAATTTATTGGAAAGAGTTTAGTTTTCATGAATGGCACTGAATGGAAAGTGAATAGAAGTGTTTTGAATCCTCCATTCCAACATGTAGACAAGTATTGGAATATCTTTTCAGAAAAGGTCAATTATTGTGTTTCTAATTTGCAACAGTATTCGAAAGAAGGTCAATCTGAGAATAAGTTTCCTCTCAAGATTAAAGATGTTATCAGTAGAATGGCACTCGATGTAATTGGTGAATCAGCTCTTGATTGTGATTTTAATTATCTTGATCCAAATTTCCGTCTTTCAGATACAAGTCAATCACAAGATTCGTCCCAAAATGAGAAAGTTCTTCAAGCATTCAGATTCGTATTTAAGAATATCAATAGTTGGGAAAGAATGCTCGGTGGTAAACTTTATTCCAGCTTGCCAATTATTGACAATCACAGAATGGAAAAATCTATTCGAATTATGCACGAATTTGTTTCTTCCATCATTGAAAAGAAGAGAATCGAACATGTTGATAGAAGAGTCATTGATGTAGTCCATCCTAGCATGGAAAGTGCCATGGATTTAATGATTGAAGCTAACCAAGCATTCCATGAACCTAAACCAAGCGAAACTAAACCTGCCATCCCATCAAACTTTGAGCCAGCTCACGAAGAGGAAGAAGAACAAGTTGAACCATTGAAAATCTCTGACAAGAACTTGAAAGACAATACTTTACTTTTATTCCTTGCTGGACATGCTACCACAGCAGATGCACTTTCATTCCTTTTACTTAATTTGGCATTGAATGAAAGAGTTCAAGACACTCTATATAAGGAATTGAAAGAGGCCTATCCAGATCGATTCAAGATTAGAGAAGGAAAATATTGTGAATTTATCATTCAACAATTAGATGATTTGGCAACTCTTCACAAACTTCCATATTTAGATTGTGTCATTAATGAAAATTTGAGAATTTCACCTCCAGTTGGCGTGTTAAATAGAGTTTCCAAAAAGTCTCACATTATTGATGGAGTAAAGATCTCAAAGGACCAATCTATTGCCCTCTCTATCAAATCCATTCATTACAATACTGAACTTTGGGGTGAGAAATCAGACGAATTCTATCCTGAAAGATTTGCCAATTATAGCAGTACTGAAAGACATGAAGAAGAAAACGTTTCAAGTCACCATCCAATATGCTCCTTCCTTCCATTCGGTTTGGGAGCTAGAAGTTGTCTCGGTTCCAAATTTTCCATTCTCGAACAGAAAGTTTTCATTGTTCATTTACTTTCGAAATATTTAGTTAAATTGCCAGAAGAATATCAAATGAAAGAAAAGGTTGGTTTGGGAGAATTTGCACACTTGATGATAGGTGCTGGACCATTGTCTAGTTTGGGTGAGGAATTAAAGTTGGAATTTGTTGAGAGAGTTGAAGGAATTTCTGAAAATGTTTCAGATTTGATTGAAGAAGAATCGAATAGAATGGAAAGTGCAATTAATGAACCAACTCCAAATTTGTATGCAAGTTCAACTGCTACTGATCAATTCGTCAGAGAGGAAAATAAGGAATTCCCTCAATATAATGTAAATAGAGAAGAATTGATTCGTTCACTTCCTTAAATTATTTGAAAAATTGTGAAATAAATATTTTTGTAAATTATTGAAATTTATTAGATTTTTGTTATTAGAATGTTAATTCTTACTGGAATCATTCAATTGTTTGGAAGCTTGATAGAGCACATCAAGTGCATGATTTTCTTCATCCCAATTAGTCGAATCTCTTGAAGCTTTTGAAAGTTTCGACAAGGTTTCGATTATATTTCTCATAAACTGAGCCAAATAATGATCACTATTCACCAAATCAACACATTTCATGGCCCAATTAGAAAACTGTCTTTCACATTCCTTAACTCCACTTTCCTCACTCACACACCAAACATCGAAATGTCTCGAATCTTTTTTGATTCTTTCATAGGTTGGATAAATGAATTTTGGATCTCCTTCGAGGACTTGATAGAAAACGCCTTGACCACTGAGAAGGATACCACTCAAGTTCAGTGGTTGGTTGTTTCTATTGGAAACTTGATTGATTTGGTCGAAATCTTTGGAAGAAAGTTTGGATTCGTCATATCTGGAAACGTAGATTAATCGAACGAGTGAGCCATCAATTTCGAAACTCTTGAATTTGTCGCTCTTTTGCTTTTTCAATACTTGGACTTGAGTTTCGTTGAGAATAGTTTCAGGTAATTTGTAGAATTTCAAGAAATCTTCCAAAGTTTCCAATAATCCACATGAGAATAAAGGTCTAAGAAAACCATTTTCAGAATTTCTATCCAGAGTTTGATTCAATCCATCAAATAAACGTTTTCCCTTCTTTTTACAAAGTTGATTAAACACCCTTTCGTTTAAATCCATATCAGTAAAGCTGACGAAACAAAATCTTGTTTGATTTTCAGTCACTCTCTGAATGGTCCATCCACCAACAATGAATCCACGAGTAGTTCCCTTTCTCTTTGGATAATTTGGATGAGAAATTGACTTTTTTACCAAAATATATCGTTGAGTTTTAGCTTCGTATATAAGTGATTGAGTTACAAGAAAATCTCTATTCGAAATTGGCCATCCGAAAGGATAAGTTTCCAAGCAAATGGAAGAACTAAACTTATCATCCGAATGAGATACCTTTGGAGAAGTACTACTTTGTGAATCAACACTCAATCCACCATCAGAACTCGAATCATCAAAATTTTCATTTTCCCAAAATGCGCTTGAGGATCCTTGAACTGAAATTGAGCTAGAATAATCAAATCCATTGAGATAATCAAGTTGTTCAACGACACTGAGTTGATTGTCGTAATCCATCATGTAGGCAGGGTTTGTCAGTGTGAATAACAATTCTTCTAAGGAATGATTAATGACACCTGTGAATTTGTATAATTTCTGAGGGTTGACTTGTCGTTCTGTTGTGGAATCAGGTTTGAAAACTGAGAGTTTCTGTTTGGAAACGAAACTGGCAAAGTATTCTCCCTTTTTCTTGTCACCAACTTTAAATAATTGCCAAATATTGCTGTCTAATGTCAATGAGTTAACAAATTTGACATCTTGTTGAGTAATGTTATGAATTGAAGCATCTGCTTGATAATTTTTCCAATAAAATTCAGGTCTGACACTATAATCTACTGTTACTTTCTTTCTTTGAGTAGTGGAATTTCCACTTGATTCGTCTGAAGAAACTGAAACTGTATCTGAAATTCTTCTACCAAGATTCAAACCAATCTTATCAAGGAACTCCTTATCATGAGTCTGTATAAAGCTAATAAACCTTTGAGATCTGATAAATCTTGGAAATACGTCCTGTTTCAATTCTGTCATTATTACAATTCTTGCTTCTTCAAAAATCTCCCAAATTTTGACAGGTTCAAGAATTGCTGAAGAACTTTCTGACCATTGACTCTGGAGTTGTTTGTATTTCAACATGACAACTTCCTTCTCCTTTCTTCCTATATTCACTTCCATTTCTGATTGAGGTAGAATAAATGTTTCAATTATTGAGAAAGTTTGATCAAGAAATTGGTCAATCAATTGTTGTGTCGATGAGGATGGAATATTTTGACAGGAATGCTTTAAGGATTCAATGTTGTCCAAGAATTTAAAGCTCTCAGGTGAGTGCATTTCTAATCATGGCCACAGAACAAAAAATCCACAATTTTCACCAAAGTAGACGATTACCAAATTTGTATGAATGTGTCGCAATCACAACGTTCAGATTTAAAACAAGAAGATTTCAAAATAATTGTTGGTTGATGAAGAAACTAATTACTTACCCATCTCCATGTATTCCTTCATTAATAATCTAGTTTCTTTTTCTCTGTACAATTTTTCGAAACTAAACTGATAATCTTCATAGTTAGTTGCCGATTCATTCATGATATTGCATGAAGAATCTGTTGATGAATAAAACGATGAATCCAGTGTTTGCTTTTGGTGTGGCATTTGTCTCTCGGAAGTATTCGAAACTATTACAGATGGTTTGTGATTTTTCTTTTGTTTGTTTAATAATTTAAAGCCGATTGTTTCCATTTTCTAGTAGTTGCTGTGGCGGAAGAATGTTAATTAGCTGTGGTTGAACCCGATTGTCTATGCTTGATTTTCAATCTGTTTCGAATAAATCTGTCAACACAATTTGAACTGTTTTTTATGAGTAGGCAATTAACGCCAGCAGTTAGCATGTGGTTTAATATGAGTTGTGTGTTTCATCTTGCCAAACCTTTTAAGGTCTTGCCTAATCTCTTTGTAACAATTTAGGTTTTTTAAAAGAGATATTCGAATATCTAGATTGTTGACAGAGCTTTAATTTTGAACGTAGAGAGATTGAAAAGAGACAAGCAAGACGCAGTGCATTACATTCTACCTTTTATAGATCCTCAATGATAATACGTGGTTTCATTGTGCCCAATTCTAGATTATTAGATAGAATAGGTGTTGGACTAATACCAGCAATTGATGCTTCTGTGCTTGGGTAAATATGAGAAGCATATGGTATTTCAAATCTTACTAATCTAGAAATATCTGATCTCATTGTGTCAAAATTAATGGTTGGGTTAGTAAAAAACCTAGACATTATTGAATTACTTGGAGACGTGTAAGTGAAAATATTCTTTGATTTGTCTTTGAGATAGATTTGATATGCCTCTTCAGTTTCTTTTTCACGGCTAATTGGAAACAAGCTTCCAGATTGTGTGTACCATTTAACTCGGATTGGTTTGTTTGCCTCCTTTCTTCTTTTAACGAGTTCTGCATTGGTAAAGTAACAATCCTCAAAAAAGTTATCAATTACTGGTTTGAAAGATCCAATGAATTGTCGACCTTTTTTTGAAATATTAGATTTGGAAAAGATTTTAGAAAATAAAACATACCTGGATCAATCTTAATCCACTCAATTCTCTTGGTAAGTTCACATTGAGCGAGCTTTTGGTCAGGAATATTAAGAATAGTTTCAATTTCATCCACAGTCATTATCAATTTGGTTTGAGTTAAGCCAGATTGTAACATTTCCAATAAATCAGAAAAGAATGTTGGTACTCCTCTATACTTGAATGCTATAAGAACTCCAAGATAATCACTATCCATATCCCAATTATTAAATAACAACTTTTGTCTCTCCTCAGCGGTAAATTTGATAATTGTATTCTCCGTTACTCGTTGATCTTTTTCCCCAAGAATATAGGTGGACTTCTTCTCCAAAAGCAGCAATCTGGCAAGACCTCTACTGTTTGTGAAATCTGCCTTTACTACATCAAAGTTTGAACTAGGAAAATTGTTTAAATATGAATCATCTGGACGCAAACCCTCTCTCACAATTTTATCAGAGTCCATCCCAACAACACACACCTTAAATCCACCTATTATTTTGTTAAGGGACTATCATTTGATTTATCATACTTACGACCTGCATATTTGTAAAGTCTATTTTCATAGGTGGTAGATTGTTGTCAATATCAACAAAGTTCACACTATGGACAACAGATCTGAAATGAAATTTAGATGATAGTAAGCAAATAATTAAACATACCTTCTACCTCTAGGTAAACAAAACACCTCAGATCCATCAAATGCAAAACACTTGCTAATATTACAAAAATTATGCAATACTAAGAAAACTTACACAACAATCAACGTCAAATCCAATCAATACCTCAGAAGGGCTCTTGTACAATCTCAAAATAATTTGTACGGGTCTAAAATCACATACTTGCATCGTGATTGTCATGGATGACCTCATGACAACAATATTTGATTTGGTATTCTTCTTAATTGTTTCGTAAATATGTCTGATTTTACTTTCTGCCTCCTCTTCAGAAAGTCCATAAAGGAATATATCGATATCTGAATCAGCAAATGGATGAGTGTCTGCTCTATTGTAAAAATATGACTTTCCCAATAAATCCATCTTGATATCACTTGCCTTGTAATAAGCAGAATGTGGCAAGTTTGCTTCCTTTTCTGCAGTTGGTTCAATAAGATTGTTGGGGATTAAATCCTCGAGTTGAGTCTTCTTTTTTCGGTTATCAAGGTAAAAAGTTGGTTTCTGAGTTGTTCTAAATGATTCAGCAGGAACAGATGATAAACAAGCTAGCACACTACCGCCTGCCATAATAACTCCATTCCAATCCATGCCTTAACATTTCTATTAATTTTTAAAGTATTATCAATATTACATACCATTAAAAATTCCTTTCGTAAAACAATTAAAGTTAAATTCAAACTCCTCTCTGGATTCAACAAATAAATGATCAGAATACTGTTTGAATAAAATGTTTCCACGATCAGGGAATGGCTGTTTTTTGAAAGTATCCAAATTGTCGAATACATTAATTAAATGTAAATAAGGATCGCTCAGCAATGGATGATCTCTATTTGTAGCAAAGTATGATCTCAGTAGGTCTTCCTCTCTTTTCATGACGACGTTATGTGATCCAAGCTCTTCAATTGGGAATCTGTAAACTGGATCTAAATATTTCACCAAATCTGTAATGTTATAAAAAGCAGCCTCCTTGAGAAGGGCCTTCTTGTTATAAGAACGACCATACAATAAATCCTCTGAAAGACACTCATTCTCAATAAAATATTTGATGTGTGTGAATTGTTCAGGTTCTCTATCAATGAAAATTGGACGAGATTTTGTTTCTTGAATTGGTATGTTATATTTTTGAACAATCTTACAAAGCAAGGACTCTTTGAATTTGAAAACTTGAAAGATATCCATTTCAAATATTGTTCCACTAATTGAAAAGAAAACTGTCAAGGAATCAACTTTTCCTAAATCTTGTCTGATTTGAGCTAATTTTGATTCTAATTCATTTCTTCTGGTTTCAACTTGTTTTTTCTGTTGATTTTCTACCAAATTCTTGATCATTTCTCGTTGTTGATTCAATTGCTCCTTACGCCTTTGAACTCTTTCCTTGATTTGATCCAAATATTCATCACTCACAACAGCATCACGTACAATATTTCCATAATTCCAAACATCCACAAGTCTAGCAGCTGATCTACCCTCCAACATTTGAGCAGAGTTGTTCTTATCTAGAACTTCTATCAAATTGGAAAGACTGAAGAATTTAGCCTCTTCTAACAATGCATTCAACACAGTCTTTTCCTTTGGTAAAATATCAATATCAAATTCACCTGTAAATTCATCCAAATTTTGCAAATATTTCAAAATATAGGAAAACAACAAGGCACTTCTTTCAATAATAAAAGCACCAGACTCATCCGTGTCGAATGGAAGATGTGAATTTTCATCAATCAAGACTGTCAAGAATGATTCCTTCTCTCTTCTTATGGTTCCTTTTGTTGTGGTAAATACTTGTCCGGAAACATTAAAACTAACAATATCATCACTCTGTTTAATGATTTGCTCTGCCAATAAATCAATCTTTGATTTTTCCGTTTCTTCCATGGGATCTTTAATATTTAATCTATCAATTTGTGTGATGAGAGTTTCCATACTTTCATTGTGTTTTGTGAGAGTGTACAATTCAGAGGCTATCTGAGTAAATTCCTCATTGAAACTAGTCTCTGATTGTGCTCGTTCGTATCTAATCATGGCTTCCCTTTGTTTTTGAAGTAGCCTTTCATTCCTCTTTTTTATAACTTCTTCCTCTTCGTCTGAGATTTGGACAACTTCATCTTCTTCGGTCAAGTCAATGGCAGAGTTGGATCTCTTTTTTTGAGCACCTGGGTTTGTTCTTGGCATTTTTTTTAACAAAAGTTTTAAAGAAGTAAATTGATGGAGTTCTACTTTTTGCGAGAACATAAAGTCTTGACCAAACAAACAAATACTATGAAATTGATTCAAACAAATATTTTGGAATAATTCAATAATAAGAATAATTTGATTCAATTGAAATTTTCGAGTGAGAAAGTGCGAGGATGTTACTTCTTGAGCATTTGAGCGAGCGAGAGAGAGCAATTCATTATTAATTAAATATTTTTTATTGACACAAGAGTTCTTGATATCGAATCGTTCGATATGCTCCCCACACAATGGGTAATGTTGTGTTATACAATGAGGTTGTATATACAGAAAATTGAAATGAAATTGTTGAATACTATATTATAAAAACTAATCCGAAATTACTATTATAATTATTCGAGGCAAGTTGTCTTAAAGATGAGCGAAGAAACAAGGTATGGGTCAGCGTTAGAAGCAGGTCTTCTATCTTCAAAATAGCCCTTCTTTTCAGCTTCAGTTGATCTAGGAATTCTAACAGAGGCTCCTCTATCAGCAACACCATATGAAAATCTTTCCATGGAGGATGTTTCAAATTTTCCTGTTAATCTCAAATGGTTATCAGCTCCATAATGTTCAACGTGTTCCTTATGTTTAGCTTCCAATTTCTTGATAGCATCCAAAATAGCTTCATATCCTCCTTCATTTCTCATGACTTCAGTTGAATAATTGGTATGCATACCAGCACCGTTCCAGTTTTGCATTGGCTTTGGATGGAATGAGACAATGACACGGAAATATTCAGTTAATCTAGACAAAATGTATCTTGCCATCCACAAATGGTCACCACCCGAAATACCTTCACAAGGACCAACTTGGAATTCCCATTGACCTGGCATTACTTCAGCATTGATACCAGAAATATTTACACCTGCATAGAGGCAACACTTGTAGTGGGCTTCAACAATGGCTCTACCAAATGCCTTTTCAGCACCAGCACCACAGTAGTATGGACCTTGTGGACCAGGATAACCTCCCTTTGGCCAACCTGTTTTAAATCATAAAAATTAAATAAAACGACGAGTGGAAATTATCGGAGTTTAGGTTAATAGAAACAATTTGATGTGTAATAAATTGTTGAATAATTATCAATTTTCAATGATTTAACGGAATTGATTATTAACAGTTAATGATGATAAATTACTTACCTAATGGATGCATATCACAACTGTAGAGAGTATATTCTTGTTCAAAACCGTACCATGGCTTGGCAGAAAGGTCCTTGTTGAAAATTTCAACAGCAGGAGCACGAGTATTGGTTGCAAGAGGTTCACCGTTTGGTCTATAGGTGTCACACATTACGAGAATATTGTCACCACCTCTGAACGGATCCTTAAAGATAGCTCTTGGTTTAATGATGACTTCACTGTCGTGGCCTGAAGCTTGGTTAGTACTTGAACCATCATAGTTCCACTCTGGCAATTGTTCTGGCTTGGTTGGAATAAAGTCTAATGTCCTCGTTTTGGATCTGTCAGTGCGGAATAAACAAAACACATTGAAAGATAATTATTCATCATTAGGAGTGTAATGATCATTGGTTCGTTGAGTAAAAAGCAGTTCATAGTATGGTGAGGAGTAGTATTCAATAAATGATTATTTCATCACAGGAAGAAACAAGGTCAGGGCATGATAATTACGACAAGTTGCACCAGCCAAAAAATAGTAGGTACGGAAAAAACGCGAAATTTCCATGAAGAGCGAATTAGGAATAACACCCCGATATGTAAGTTTGACCAAAATACAAAGCCAACAGTCGTTATGAACAAGCAGTAGGAGGAAAGAAGAAGAAGAATTAATCATCATGATTGTAGAATGAATAAACATACCTTACGTCACCCATAGGATCAACTGCTCCAATCCACACGTATTCAGCCATAATTTTACCGTGTTGATCTAATTTGTTGAAGGTTTCAAGGACAGAGTAATCGAGAAACTTTTGATCATATCCGAACATTTTTCTAGGGTACAGGGAAATGGGGGAGAGAGTGATTGTATATTTGATATTCAAAGATAATTGTGATGTTCTACAATAACACACAAAATTGTTGTCGAGTTGTTTTTTTCGTTCGTGTAATTTTAAATCTTTGCTGTTTTGGTAAATTCACCTGGATTGCGAAGTGGGAACCTTCTAATCATAAAAATTTTGGAGGGAATTAGCCGTTAACTACAAGCCTCACTGTAATTGAGTGCGAGATAGGTTTTGCATTTATTTTCCATTCCCGTGTTACAAATGTGCTGAGAATTGGGTGCATGTTGGAAAAAGAAGTATGCTTTAATAGATAAATTCACAATTTAGTGTGTAGCCTAACACAATAATAATTTACTCAATGTGTTAACTCCAAAAGATGTAATGTTCCTCTTATGAAACAAAACTTGTATTGAATGAAATTCTTCGTTATCTAAGGATACGTTTGTTGAATCGAATCGTTGAGATTCAGTTGTAGTTCATGATGAAGAAAACAATACACTATTGTCAAATGGAGAAATTGGTTCGACTTGGAGTATTGTTTGATGTTCAATGAATTCACAGTTTTCAAACTCCTAAAAATCTAAAGTGCATTTTCAAAGACCTTGTTGCTCACACCAAGATTACAAAAAGTGTGAATACAGTACATGATTACTGAAAAACCTTAACAATCAACCCCATTGGGTAATAAAAGTCATAGTCTGGTTGGATGTTTACAAAATTGTTGGAATGAAAATCAGACCATGGTCCTGAAACACCATTGCCCGAGAGAAAAAACATCTTCTTTACAGTTTTATACCGATGATGCATGAATTGTTGAACTATCTTCTCGCCAATAGATTCTCTCTTCAAACCAATTCATCATCATCAATACATCAATTATGCATGTAATAATAGTTTAAAATTGCAATAAATTCAATCAATGATAACCCCCCACTCACCACAATCTCTGACAACATACCTCTTTGCCAATAATAATTTAATTGATTGTTTCAGCAGAAGTAAAATGGCCGAATTAAAAATCCCGAAGCAGATTTGACTACAAAGGCGCTTTTTCTTCATCGCACAATCAATATTTTAAATAAAATTATTATTTTTAAATTTTCAAAAATCTAATACAAAAAATGAGAAGATCTATCGTTCAATCATCACGCATCTTGGCCAGCAAGAAATTCATTTCCCAACAACGTTTCCTTCACTCTACTCCTTCTCTCTTGAAGGATGTTATGATAAAGGTTCCATCAATGGGTGATTCCATCTCATCAGGTGAAATCAATGAATGGGTGAAAAAACCAGGTCAAGCTTGTGTTGAAGATGAAGTCATTTGTACTATTGATACTGATAAGGTCTCTGTGGAAATCCGTGCTCCAGAAGCTGGTGTTTTGAAGGCTATTTTGGCTAATGCCAAGGATACCGTTGAAGTTGGTAAGGATATTGCCATCATTGATACTGATGGTAAGCCAACTGCTACACCTGCTGCTGCTGCTTCCACTCCTTCTACTACTACAACAACAACAACAACTGCTTCCACTCCTTCTACTCCAACTCCTACTGCCACACCAACACCAACCCCAAAGAAGGAAGAAGCTAAACCAACACAATCATCAGCTCCAACTACTTCTGCCAATGGACTCGCTAGAACTGAAAGAAGAGTTAAAATGACACGTATTCGTGCTAAGATTGCTGAACGTTTGAAGCAAGCCCAAAACACCTATGCTATGTTGACCACTTTCAATGAAATTGACATGAAGAAGATTATGGAATTGAGAAAGGTTAACCAAGACGATTTCCAAGAACGTCACGATGGTTTAAAGTTGGGTTTCATGGGTGCTTTCTGTAAGGCTGCTTCTATTGCTCTTACTGAAGTTCCAGCTGTCAATGGTGTCATTGATGGTAATGAAGTTGTTTATCGTGATTATGTCGATATTAGTGTTGCTGTTGCCACTCCAAATGGTTTGGTCGTTCCAGTTGTCAGAAACTGTGAAAGCAAGTCAATTGCACAAATTGAAAGAGACATTTCTAACTTGGGTGAAAAGGCCAGAAAGAATGCCATCTCCCTTGATGATATGCAAGGTGGTACTTTCACTATTTCTAATGGTGGAGTTTTCGGAAGTTTGATGGGTACACCAATTATCAATCCTCCACAATCTGCTATTTTGGGAATGCACGCCACAAAGAATAGACCAATTGCTATTGGTGATCAAGTTGTTGTCAGACCAATGATGTACGTTGCCTTGACTTATGACCACAGAATTATCGATGGTAGAGAAGCTGTTACTTTCTTGAAGAGAGTTAAGGAATTGATCGAAGATCCAGAAAAGATGTTGCTCTTCTAAATCCACTAAATTTTTCAATAATATCCCTAAATTTTTTAATTTAAATTTTGGATTTGAATTTTTCGGAATGTTTTAATGAACTAGTTTGTGTGGATAACATTTTGAAAGTGTGTGAAAATGTGTGTGTGGAATTAAAAATGTTTCTATTAGTTTTCTTTTGAGAGAGAATAATTTATTTCAAATGATTGGCAAATGGAGGAATTGGATCAAAAACAGATTCACTATTGTCATCTTCAATATCAAAAACAATTCTACCCAAATCAGTCAATTCTAATGGAACTCTTTCCTTAATGTAGAGGTTGTGAATCTTCTTTCTGAGTCCTTCTCTTCTGTTCAATCTTCTCTTTGAGGCACCACTACGAAGGAGCATACTCTTTGGGAACATTCTCAGATACATGGCCGATCTGAATCTGGCAGTAGTTGTGCTCTCCATGAAGGTACTTCCGTGTGGCAGTAATTGATTCCATATAATAATACTACCAGCCTTTGAAGGGACTCTCTGGGCCAGTTGGTGGATATTGCCACTGACTGGATCATTCTTTTGGAAGCTGAAACTTGGTTTGCCTCTACCGAGCTCATTTACAAGATTGGAATTCTCGAAAAATTCTCTGAAATGATTGTGGAATCCAGGTACACAAACGAAACCACCATCTTCTTTCAGATTATCATTCAAATTGATGAGGGCTTGAATTTGCAGACCATCTCTCTTTGAACATACATGATTATTCTCAGTGATCCAGTGACCTTTACCAGATGAATAGTGTAACCTATTCAATTCATTATAGGAAACTGTGGCATTCTCAGGTTCATCGAGAGCTTCAGCTGGATTCAAATCCAAGTGAACATTTGATTTGGTCTTCCATTTTGGATTAATGGTTGGAGGTCTGTAGAATGAGGCACGGTCATGACTAACGATCAATTCAGTCATTGGTAATTGGAATACCTTTGAAAATGCTCGTACAACATTTTCATTTTGTCGATTCATAAAGAATTGTCGAGAGAATATACTTGGAATTGAAACATTTCCAAAATGTTCCAAAGCATTTTGTGGCCAACAATTCCAAGTTGAGGTATCTTCTGGATTAAATTTTCCTTCAGTACCATCTGATAGAATTTTGAAGATATCATTCACTGTGGCTTGAGTTTCTTCTTGGTTTAGTACATTTTCGAAAACGACAAAACCATAGGTATTGAAGAATTGCAATACTTGTTGATCATCTGAATCAACGGTGAATGATTGACAATACATTTTCGTTGGATCATTCTGATCGGCAACTAGGGGAACATTCAGTTTTGGCATTTCAAAAGTTTTACCAGTTTTTGTAAAGTTAATTGTGCAATGACTGGAATTATTGGAGTTGGAAATCATATTGATAGGAAAATGTTTGGGATATATGGAAGTGATTGTTGTATTTGTTTTTTTGTGTTTTTGAAATCAAAGAAACTTGTTGGATTTTGCTATTTAAAAGTTTTTTTATCAATTTTGAATTTTAACTTCAAATTCGTTTTTCAAATTGAAATTCAAAGTGAGTCATCGGAAATTGAAGGTTTATGATGTTATTGTAATTTCGTAATCATTCTTTGAAAGTTAATGTTTAATATATTATTCATAATACTATTAACAATTAAATATATATTTAATATTTAAAAAAATGGTCATCCAATGATCAACTTATGGTGTTCACCATTTACAAATTTATTCTAAAATCCAGTGATGGTACACCAGAATCTACAAAACACAACCGTCATCCTACCTTTTTGAGGAGATATTTAAACCTGCAATTATAGGTTCCTACGAGCCTTTTCAAACTGTTGTTTGTTTTCATCAAACCCCACCTATCAATTCCTATCAACATGTGTAGAGAGTTGAGTTTCATACATGTATGTGATTCAAAAAGTGAAGAGATGAAAACATCAAACAAAATCAAAGCCAATTCATTGAATCAAACAACATCAATAGTAACGATTAACGATTCTATCTATCATCAAGAAAGAAATGGCTGAAAGTAACTATATGGGCTCTTCTGCCAATACCTCAGTTACCTCCTCTTCATCGAGTTATACTTCAAGAAGGGAGAGTCTTATAAAATTGAAGGAGAGTATCTTCTCAATGATTGTCTCAATTGAAGATAAAACTCCTCGGAAGGGAATGAAGAATTACATTTATTTTGTTGTCTTGAATGTTTATGTAATTTTGGCCTCGTTGGGAATTGGAATGTTGGGTTCATTTCATTGGGGAGAATATGGCGATTGGATTTGGAGAGTTTTTAATTATTTGATAACCTTGTCAATTGATAAGGTTCCTTATGAGGGGTTAATTGCTTTTGAGGTTTTGTTTGTTTGCTTTTCAATTTTGGGACTTGTGATTTTTGTCTTGACAGCTAAATCTGTTGAAATTGCAAGTAGAAATATGAAACTATTGAGAAATTGTATATTTTACTATGGAAATATTCAATTCTTTGTGTGTTTGATTGGTACTTTTGCAATGACATCCTTTCTCGATTGTGACTATACCACACAAATGTCATTTGAGAATTATGATGACCCTCAGAATGTATTGATGAGAGCTCCATCTGTAATGTGCCAATCAGTTGCTTCTATTGTTTTGATGGTTATTGGAATTATTGGTATCTTGATTTCTATTGTTAATACTATTATTTATGGACAAATATTAGGAAATACTCATTTGAAAAACACATCACCATTTATAATGGAATCACCATTCTTCTTTTCCATGTTTTTATCAATTAGTCAATTGCAAATTTTATTGAATTATGTAATTCCAAATCAGTACATGTATGGAAGATCAGTGCTTCATATTGTGTTATCCATAACCATAGCTCCCTGCTTGTTTTACTTTTTGCCTTATTTTGTGAGAATGGAAAATTCAATTTGGAGTGGAGTTTTGTTTGCAAAGGTACTTTCACCAATAGGGTCAATGATTGCATTTCTTTTAAATTCAAATGATTCATGGGATATGGGACTTGGTTTTACTTTCATTCCAGTAGGTCTGATGATTATTGGCTTTCTAGGGGGATTTGTTTTGATGGAGGCATACACACGGTTTTTCTATTATTCAATCAGAAAGGAAATGTTGATGCTATTGAATGATTGTTATGAAAAATCTATTGATGATAGGTCTGGAATGTCAGTATTGACATATTTTGAGCGGGGAGGTCATTCTCTCTTCAAATCTTTTGTGGAGCAAAAGAGACTGAATAGACTTGGACTATTTTTAAAGTTTGCAATGTTTTCTGGTAAGAAGGCATCGCCAAATGCATATAATATTAGTGATAGACAATTGGCGGTTTCATTCATCAAATCAGTTGCTCAACACAAATCATTTGCAGAACCAGAATTGATTATTTCATCAGCTTTGATAGCTTCTTACATTTGGGAAGAAGGTTCACATGAATATGCTTTGGGATTATTGAGAAGAGTTAAACAACAAAAATTGAATTTCTTCTCAGGAATAACTTTGAGAGAAAGATTGAAAGAAATTGAAACTTCACTCCACAAATCAAGAAACAGTGATTCTTCACATGGAATGAGTATTGTTGACGTGAAACACATCCTTGCCAAGCTGGAAAAGCAATACAATTCCATTCTAGCTCTTCACAAAGCTATTTGGAAGGAATTTTTCAATATGGAAATCAATTACGGTAAGGTTATGGAAATTAACAGAAAAATCACAGAATTGACCTTTAATACTGAGAATACCTTTGAAAATCTGATGAAAGATTTCAGTAATGACAAGAATGTTCTAAGAATGTATGGCAAATTCCTTGATAACATTCTTTTTAACAATTTGAGAGCAGGAGAATTGTATCAGGAAGCCAATGATATTGAGAATGAAGAAACTGTAAAAGGAGAGATACGAATTTCAAAAGCTCCAGTTGGTGGTGTAAAAGGTTCCATGCGAAATAAGGTAGTACCTTTGAAAGAGAGGGCCACACACGATGATTCAAGATCTTCAATAGACAGTAGATCATCAATTTCCAAGAGTGCAGCCTCACTCTCTTCTAAAATCAAAAATATGGAAAAAAACTCTACAAAACCAAAGATTGACGGATTGGAAAATGGTTATTCAAAAGAATTTGTTGAGGAAGATTTTGGTGACAAAATGGGATTGGAAGCTGCAGAAGATCCACAATTGAAAAAGGAAATGTTGTACAGATCAGCTCTTGCCACTCCTTCTGACAATAAGTTTACCTACTCTTGCATTATATCCTCTATAGCTCTGTTTTTCTTATTGTTTATTATTGGTTTTTCCTTCTCCATCGCCTTATTGGTAAACTCAACAAGTGATGTGAAATTAATCAAAATATCCTGTATGCCTTCTATTACCACATTGAGTATGCAATTAGACATAAGAATGGAGCAATTACTATTCACTTTATATAATAACAATGCAGTACAGATGATGCCTCAATCTCTTATTGATGCAGGAGCGGCCAACTTTTCAACTGAGCACAAAGAAAGAATTCGAGATGTATTAGCTTCATTACAGGAGCTTCAAAACAGCGCTCTGAATGACTTAATGAGTGATGACATGTTTCATGATTATTCAGAGAGTAGTGTCCTTTTCTATAATCCTGTTATTGGTCCATACCCAGGAGAATACACTGTTGCACATCAATTTAACACTTCCATTTCAGCAATCACCAACACTTTGATACAATTTTTAAAGGAAATCAATACCTATACACCTCAGCAGTATAACAATACTCTCTCCAATTACAAAGCCATGTATTTTTGGCACAATAGAGATATTTTCAGTTCAGTATTCAAAGAGTTTTGCTCAAACATTGTAGATAGATCCTATGCCACTGTCAGTAATACCAATAATGCTTTCATGTACTTTTATTTCTGCTCTTTGGGATTACTAGTAATATCTTGTGGTCTAATGTTGATATTCAACTTGTTGATAATGAGATCTTTGAAATCCGTGTTAAAACTCGTTGAAAAGACAATTCCTAAAGATGCTCTTGGAAAGATCTACCACCAAATGGCTACGAAATATGCAGAGAATGGAGAGGGAGCATACAAATCCAACTTTACCAACAATCCCAAGTTTAGAGCATCGTTATTTACAACTCTTATTTTCATTACTACTTGTTTGTGTTTTTCCATGTTCTTTTATGAAGTTTTTGTTACCTCTGATAAAACTGAGAGAATTATGAGAAATGTGGAACGTTCTGCATCAATCTCAGTAGATGCTCATGATATTACAGGGAAAGTTGGAGAGGTTTTAATATTTTCTGTTCTTCCGTACGATACATATTCAATCAACTCTAAGAAATTACTTTCAATGGATGAAGTTGTTGAATATCATGAATCAGTTTATGAAATCAAGAAGAAGATTAGTAAGGAGTGGAATTTGCTATTGTATGGCGATATTACAACCAATGCTGCGCCACTAATTGGGTTATTTTCTGAGGTTGACAATCTCATCAAGGGAGCTCACTGTGAAAATTCAAATTCGACTACCATGAAGTGTACAAGCTTGAATGATAAGATGAATGAACTCTATCTGGAATCAATTATTATCAATGAAAAGCACAATGCTAAGAACAAGGACATGTACAGTATATTCCCAGAGTTCCATGCACTTTTCACTGATTGTAAAGTGTTGGCAAAGGAATTCGAACAATTTATGAATATTTACGTTAGTTCCATAGAAAGAGATAACAGTTCTACTATTGTAACAATATTTGGAGTTATTGGATTTTTTTTAGTTCCACTGTTTGGCTATTTACTTGTCCTCTCCTTTGACAAACATGTTAATGAGGTTCAAACTGTGAGAATGTTGCTGAACTATATCAAGATTGATCATTTGGAAGCAAAGGATGAAATGAGAAATTATGTTCTATACCACAAGATATTTTCCTCCTCTAGAGGCGCGAACAGTCTCAATAAGAAGGAGGTTGAAGATTTAAAGGTCAAGTCCATTCTTAATTCTGCTGTAGATGGAGCAGTATCATGTAATGATTATGATATTGAAGTTTACAATCCTGCAGCCCAAAGAATGTTTGGTAAATTGCCTGAGGATGTAATTGGAAAACCATTGTGGTCTCTCTTCAATCCAAATTGTGAGGAAACAATTAAAAAGTTGATTGAAAATAGAGTTCAAGTAGATTCTTCACTAGCCTCAGAAAAGAATGCCATTCAGGGAGAAACTTTAGATTTGGAATGTATAAGAAAGAACGGGACTACTTTCCCAGCTAGAGTGAGCATTTCCTACACTCTATTCGATAATAACAGAGTCATTACCTGTTTCATAAGAGATATCACATCTGAAAACAAGTCAAAATCATTATTAGCTGAAGAGAAGAAGAATTCTGAAAAGTTACTGAGAAACGTGTTACCAGAATCTGTTGCCAGACAATTGAAAAGTGTAAGTATTACATTTATTTATATTTATCAATATCTAATCTATTTTAGGGAGAGAAATTAATTGCTGACAAGTTGCCTGATATCACTTGCTTTTTCAGTGACATGGTTGGATTTACTAAATTATCTAGCTCACTTAGTGCCAATGATGTTGTTCAAATGTTGAGTACAATTGTTACAGGATTCGATAAATTGACTGACAAGTATGAATTGGAAAAGATTAAAACTATTGGAGATGCGTAAGTAAATTCGAGACTCTAGTTTATGACATTAATTCTATGGATTTGAATATTTAGATATTTCTGTGTTGGAGGATTGGTATGTATATAATTCATTTCTTCTTTTAATTCTAATAATAATTTAATAGATGCAAGCTAGTGATCACCCAGAAAGAGTACTCAGATTTAGTATTGAAACTTTTAGTGTCATTAGAGAATTCAATCTTTCCAAAATGAAAGAATTAGTTCAAGCAAATACCTTTTCCAGTTCTGACTTTAATCAAGTAGATATTCGTGTGGGTATCAATACTGGAGCTGCAATTGCTGGAGTGATTGGGTAAGTGTTTCTAGAAATTTAAATATTAACAAATAATAGCACCAAGAAATTTGCATATGATTTGTGGGGTGTAAGTATTTCAATACTGTATTGTTGATATTTAAACATGTCATTCTAGGAAACTATTAATGTTGGATCCAGAATGGAATCAAATTCTCAACCTGGAAGGATTCATTTATCAAGATCAACTTATGAGAGAGTGTATGATTTGGATTTTGAATTTGAGGAGAGGAAGATTGAGATTAAAGGAAAACCAACCCAAAGCTACTTTTTGAGTGCCAAGCATCATGCTAAATCTAACATTTCCAAAGCTGAGCAACAATATGTCCTGGATGAATTTTTGAAACATGGAGCAGAATCAGACGAATTGCAAACTGATTTGATTGCTGCTGATAATCAAAATCTGGAAACAACCTTTAATTAAATTGTAATATTTTATCATGCATGAATTACAATTCAATTGAGGGTATGAAACACAGTCTTCTTTTTGTCTGATTTATGATAACGGAATTCTTGAAATGTAAAGCCATTATTTCGATGTTGTGGTTTTCCAATCATGTTGTTATTGTTGTGGTTTTTGGAAGTTCTCTGGTTGCTTTTAGACCTCTGAGAAGTTCTCTCAAATATTTGGAAAGGATCAAGATAAGGTTGCAACTGTTGTTGTGCCTGTTGTTGATGAGTTGTATCATGTTGGAATGGAGCAGATGTGAAAAAAGGTACATATTCATTGGAGGTACATGTTGTTGATGTTGATGATGTCGTAGATGATGAACTGTTGCTTGTGAGAGTGTGGGATGTAGGTGTCATCATCACTGTATTATCAGATATTTTACTTGGAGTATGTTGTTGCAGGCAGTCTTCTTGCTGCAGTTTAAATCCTACCTCGATTAATTCCTTAATGAAATCCTCAATGTCCAACTTTAACATCATATTATTCTTGTATTGTTGAGTGTTTTTTTATTGTTTATTCTTAATTTCATTTATAGTTTCATCTGTCTACTGCGTTCTTAATGATTGTTCTGCATATTACCAGCCCAAATAAATCATTCATGCCGTTTCAGTCAAAGGTTCGAGACCGATCTGCTGAATATTAAAGACCGGTTTTTAACCCCATCAGTGATTATGGCCCTTATCTATCAGATTGTTCTCTTCACCTACTTACCGTGCTGGCGGAAAACGTCTCGCACCAGCAAACCTGAAGTTTTACAGAGGGACCCTGTCCATAGTTGTTAATGGTCTAGAGCATTATTAAGAGAACTTTTAAGGTGAATGTTCCAAAACGGAGGAGGTTTCACCAATATAATCGAATACCCAAATGATAAGGAATCCAATTCTATAGATGTTTTATTGGGAACTTTTAAGGAGATTGGTAAACAACCACAATACGCTGCGGTGTCAGCAGGCAAACTAGATTTATTTAAACATGTAACCGTATTGTGTTGAAGCTTCCAGTTCAACAATAGTCGAAGCTATCGTATTTATTCACCCTTAGTAACTCTCTATTATTATAATATCTAGCTGTGATTTTCTCTATACAAATGCGCGCTCCAGCATTGAAAAAGTTTGGACAGAAACGAAGTCCATGCTCGTCTTCATATCTTTTAGAAATACTAATTGACTGACCTGTGCTAATAACCTCTGTATCACCATCTTCATCATTATCTACCATTGTAAAAAAGCAACAGTCCTTTTCGTTGGAACTTGTATTTTCCAAGTAAGGTGCAGCTCTGTACAAAATGTTCTCATCATCGTTTTCGTCGAGTGGTATTTCATTTTGGGCTTCTGGATAGAGAATTAACATGCAAAAAGTGGGAAGGGGGCAATTAAACGTGTCACTTAATTCTTCCTCATCCTCGTCTTGTGAATCGTATTGATGCAATGAAATTGTCACCCAATCACTAAAGTATTGCAGCCTTCTTTTGCCAAACATGACTGTCAATATGATGGCCAATATTAGATAATTTCCTCTAACTTCATCATGTACTCTCGAACAATTGTATTCGAAAGTGTCTACAAGTGAATGATCAAAATCACGCATAAAACCTCTCATAAAAAAGATAATTTCATGTAATTTCTCTGGATCTGTAATCTTGGCAATGTCTGTTCCCATGGCCAATTCATATAATTCTAACTGTTGCTCACTCACAGTTGGAAATATCATGTATTTCCGAAACAAATCAAACCAATACGAATCAGACGATTCATCATACTTTCTTTTCTTTTTCTTATCACATTTCTTGTCTTTCTTACCACGAGAAGTGTGAGATCTCCAATCAAACATATCATCCATAAACAAGGTACAATAAATATATTTCCATACATTATTGCTCCTCGAACATTTGAACCAATGTTTGCTAACCAATGAACAGTTTAAAACAATGTCATCAATTGGTAGAAAATTAAAACAGTGCGAAATTGTATCTGTGCACAGTAATGACATTTTTTTTCTCTTGGTTGTGTTTGTTGTTCGACTGTTTGCTGTAATAATAACACAATGGAAGTGAAGTTTGATCGTATTCGTTAAATAATAGGCTTCGGAAGCAATCAGTTGTAATAATTTTGGAATAATAATTAGTAATATTTAAAGATTACGGTAAAGTGGGAATTTGTGGTGTTCGTCATCGTGATGATCAATTATTCTGAAATTGAAATCGTAAATATTAAGGTAAGTAGTGGCGCCATTTTTTTTAAATAATTATTAAAAATACTTTATTAAAAAATTAAGGAAACTTTATTGTTATTTAATAATAATACAAATTTACTAACATATTTTCAGATGGTGAACATTCTTGGTGAATTTGATAATTTATTGTTGGGAGAATTGAAAGAGAAACTCTCAATAATGTTGAAAATAAATAATGGAAATTAAATTAATGTGAAACTAATCAATTTACATTGAACAATCTTGTACAGAGAAAGCTGAGATTTTTTGGTAAATTTGAAGTTTCTAATAGAATTTTCAATAATTTCCCTCAAGTGTGGACCTCACTCACAATTTTAACACAATTTTATCCTCATCTCATTTGTGCAAGCATCATTCCAAGTCCCCATCAACCTTCCACTTTTCGAATATTCCTTTAAAATATTTTCTTTAAACTATTACAATTTATCGAAAATTCACCCAAATTCTCGCTGTGAATAGCTCCTTCCAACCAAAACCAGTCTTTTTCATCGCCACTTCCTTAATGCATTCCATGGAGCCACTCTAGGGAATTTTCCACTCCATATTCGCCACTCCTCTAACTTTCCACACACACTTAATTGGTTGTGGATTAAATTTGTCCGATATCGTCGGGTTATTAATAGTCAGGTGCATCATTTAAGGGGTATTGGGTTTGAATGTTATATTAATGTTGGTTGGAACGCCTTTAAATTCAATCAATTTAAGAGGGTGCGTGTGTGGACCTCAAAAGTACGCACTCGAAATTTTATCTTCTTATTGTTGCAGCTATTTAAAGAAGTAAATTTGGCACCAAAGATAAAAAATCTTAAAAAAAAACAACACCATATTTTGTGCAGAGTTTGAATGTGCTAATAATACTACAAGTATATAGAATTGTAGCATGCCTCATGTTTCTTAATTGATTTTGTTGTACCATTTAGTTAGATTAGTTTCTCAATATAGAATTTT
Organism: Naegleria gruberi; assembly: GCF_000004985.1. NCBI lineage: Eukaryota > Heterolobosea > Eutetramitea > Acrasida > Naegleriidae > Naegleria > Naegleria gruberi. Next base: position 43,085 of record NW_003163323.1, on the reverse strand, counting down.
ATGTAAAATGTTGTTCAATAATATGACGACGAATCAGACATTATTTAATAATGGAACTGCAACGAGTAGCAGCGAGTTGTGTTCTGCCTTTGATGCTCTTGGAAATGAGATGGTTCCTTGGATTTATAATGTCTTTGGAGAGTGTGTTCATTCACCTTTGGAACAAGCTTCTTTCTATGTGGGTTTAGTTTCGATTGCCTTGTGGATGTGTGCTCTCTTTCCACAAATTATTGCAAATTTCAAGAATAGAGATGCTAGTTCACTATCTGCTGGATTCTTGGCTCAGAATGTGATGGGAGATGCTAGTAATTTGCTTGCGTGTGTATTGAGTGGTCAATTGATTACTCAAATTTTGTTGGCTTCGTATTTTGTTTCGATGGATTTCATTTTGGTTTTCCAATACTTGTACTATGTGGTTTGGTTGCAAAAGATTAGAGGAAGGAAGGTTGAGAAGAAGGAAGAACAAGTTGAGGATAAGAAATCCATTGAAATTTCACCAATTAGTTCGTCGAGTTTAAATTTGTCAAATGTGACATCGAGTCAGATGGATGATTTTGAAGATGTTGAATTGAAATCCACACAATTACAATCATCCAAAGTAGTTTCATTATTTATTATACTCTTACTGGGTACCTTGTTAATAATTTCCTTCCAAAATGTAAATACTAGCCCATTTAGTCAACCTTCCAAACATTCCAGAAAACTCTTGACCATTCAAGAAGTAGAGGAAGAAAAGGAAGATTTCGTTTTCCCTCCAAACACTGTTCAAGGTATCATTGGCTATACAATTGGTTGTATTTGTGCAATCATGTATGTTGGCAGTAGATTGCCTCAAATTTATTGGAATTTCTCCAGAAAGTCAACCGACGGCTTGTCGCCAACCTATTTCAGCATTGGAATATTTGGTAACATGTGTTATTTGACCTCTATTTGGCTCTACAGTGTTCAACCAAATTATCTTCTTGGTCGTCTTCCTTGGTTGACTGAATCGACCATTAATATCTTCCTCGATTGTTTAATACTGAGTCAATACTATTATTATACTCATTTCAAGAGAGGTTCATTCAAATATTCAGATCTTGAATCGAAAGGAGTTATCCCAGCCACCATTGAAAATGAGAAGGAAAATCACCGTGTTGCTAGTATTGATGAATCTTCACTTTCTTCCGTGACTTTTAATGAAGTTGCAGCCATGCACGAATTGGCTAAACATTTACCTGATGAGAATGAATCCACTTCTGATTTGAAAATTTTGAATAAATAGTTTGTTTTCCATTCAACAAGATATTGTCCAAAAATCCAAAAATAATTCCACAAAGTTCAATATCATTATTCCAAAAAGTAATACTTGAAAACTTGTTAGACATAAAAATACATTTAATCTTCTTCAGTTTGTACATAATTTGAAAATTGCCTAGTGAGCTTATTCTTTTCAAGGGTATCATTCTTGTTAAAGTCAGAATTCTTTGAAAGATAGAATTTCTTTTGCATGGAATCGAGCTTGGAAGCTTGTTTTTCAACACTGAGATCCATGCCATCAACTCCAAATGCAAGTTGTAGATTTGAATTAAATTTGAAATGTTCCAAAATTCCTCCTTCCAATACTCTCTTAAAATTGACAAGTTGAACCAAACGATCCCAATTTTCAAACAAGAGAACATTACCAGAAACGTTCATTTCTTCAACTGGACAATCACCATCTTCAACAGTATTAACAAAGTTACGGAAATTCATTCTTTGTGTTGCTCTTTCCTTCTTTGAGACAGATTTAGTAGAGATGGAAGCAACCTTATTCATGGCTGTCACCAAATTATCATATTCTACTTGAGCAATTGAACTATCTTCCATATTATTAATAGCATCAAATAAGAGAGCAACAGCTTGACCTGCAGCAATCTTTTCACTAGAACTTTTAGTTTCAGAAGCAATAATACTAGATAAAAGTTTCAATGATGATGGAACAAGAATTGAAACCTTATACTTATTCGGAATCATTGTAGCAAGCAAAGACCATCCTTCAATAGCTGTTGAAGCAACTTGTTCATCTTGGTCATTCCAATATTGTTTAAAAACATCCAACTTGTTATTTTCCTTTTCCAAAATCAAATCTTCTGGAGAACAATCCATAAATTCCAATACTGACAAGGAGAATAATGCTTCACATCTAACTTCGGACTTTTTCTTTGTAGCAGCATCAGCATGTCTTGTTAATACTTCCTTCATTCTCAAGCTATTATCTTCAGTGAGGATTACACTGGCTGATTTACTAGTATTCAAAGACTTGGAACCAAACAAGTTTCTTTGGTCATTGGCAGATGAACATCCTCCAATAGTTGTAGAAATAAGAGTAAATAAATTAAAAGCTAAAATTGTTTCTTCTGCTGATGTAGATTTAGCACAACATTGAATAGCACCATTAATTAAAGATTCTAATTGTCCACCTAGAATTTCAATAATATAACGTAATTTCATAATTTTGCAAATAGTAGTCAAGCCTTCCAAACGTTTAGCAGCAGCCTTTTCTGTGAGGTTTTCAATTCCTTCCGATAATTCTGTTGCAAGTTGTTCCATTGTGGCATGACGAGCCATGGTTGATGTAGAAACATCACTTTGTTCATCGTAGGAATCAGAATCTTCATCAGCAAGTGCTGATTTTAATCGTTCGTCTTTAATTTCTTTTTTAGTCTTCTTCGGCATCTTTGCTATTTAATTGTTGTTGTTAATTTATTAATATTAATATATTAATATATTAATTTGATGATGATGATGCGTAAGAATTGAATACTAGTATATCTTAAAACCTACTATAAAATCCGATATTTCCTTCGGAGAGAGTTTTTAGAGTTTCAGAGTTGTTGTTATCTTCAACGAGAGAGAAAAATTCCCTTGCTGTGAATTGTTGTTGGTTTTTTTTTCAATTTGGAAATTGTTTTTTATTATTTTGAATCTCATAACGTTATTTCAAATAGTTGAGAAGTTAATGTTAATAATAAGTTTTTGTTTATTGAGAGATTGAAGTGGTACGGAACCAATTCATTGGAAGCATGGGTTATATTTAAGGTTACATTGAAAGAAGAAACTTTTGCAGAACAATTTCTAATTTTAGTAATTACCACTAGCTTTACTAATATTTCTAATAATTGGCTCAATAATTGTTTGATTAAGCTCCACAATCCTCTCAGCAAGATTGGAGAATTCCATAAATATTAATTCCACTGGTGTTTGTTCTCTGGAGAAAAATGATGTCGATATTTCATTATTATTGCACATTTCCATCAAATGTTTATGTTTGGAATCCTCATAAACTGGTTGTAATTTCATAGTCTCAATCTTTAAATCTTGAAGTGCTTGATTCACTTCATTATATAATGCATTCAAGCTAGTATTCGAATTTCTACCAATAACATTACTCGTTCTGTCATATCCCTTCAATCTATACAATTCACTCACCAACACTTCCATCATGTTATGTTCCTTAAACATAAACTGACATTTACAAATCTCCCAATTCTGCAACTCTTCGGGTTGTATGTATTTATCTCTCAACCTAAAATCCCTCAAAGCCACACAATATTTTAATAATTCCTTAGTTTTCTGCTGTTCAATATAATCTAGAGTAAATGGTCCTCGGATTGATGATGAAACATCAGATTCCGAAACTTTGTAGGTATTGTTATTTTGCTGACGATTGGCTACGGGCGATTGTGTGAGTAGTTGTTCTGTCATTTTTTTTGTAAAGTTTTTTGAGTAATATATTAATAGATGCAACTATTTTATGATCTTCAATAGTATTGAAAGTTACAATTTAGAAAGTCAGCTTGGATTCCAATTCAATACTCTTGGTATCTTAGTGTGTATAGCTGTTTAAAATTTTGTTATTCAACCTTAATTTGTTGGTTTTTTTTGTTTTTTGCGAATTGTTTGAAAAATTTAGTTGAACTTTACATGAAACGTGAAAACATCACGTTGAAAACGTGCCGTCATGTCACCCAGCCAGTTTTTTTTGAGAAAGTTGATCACGTTTTCCATATATGTGTTTCAAACTCTGTTGTAAAGATCTATTATCAATCGAAACGTGTTTTAATTCTTTTGAAATTGATTTCAATTCAGCGTACCTATGCTAACACTGGCGAGATTTAGTTTTATAACGTGAATAAAATAGTTTACTTCCAAGCTTCCTACATGAAGGTAATCCTTAATGATACAATTTCTAACTTAAAATATGAAAAATCAGAAGATGCTTAGCCACCAGTAAAAACCCCAAAAATAGTAGTAAAACTCATAATAGGTGCCAAATAGTTCTACTAAATTGGATTGCACTACCTGAGTTGGAATCCCTAAATGGAGGAATGATTGCCTCAATATTGGTGATGTTGTTGAACCTATTGCACTAGTCGTTTAGACATCTTTTCTGTTGAGAAGTTGAAAAAAGTTCTCTTGAAACGATCCTTGTCCATAAAATAGGAATCTACAAGAAGACTTTGCTCTTTGAGCCTTTGAAGGAGAGCAAGCAAGGTGTAACAAATCATCAGCACACAATCTCTGTGCAGGATCAGAGATAAGCATGTGAGGAAGAATTGAGAGAATGGTTTCTTCGTCTTGGTTTCTTGGATGCACCTGTTCCAAGTACTTTTGAAGAATGGTGTTGTCCTCCATTGCAGAGAGTCGTTTTCCATTCAATAGCTCCAATAAAATCAATCCGCATGAGTAAATATCACTATCTGGTGAAATCAAATTGCTGCTGACTCTCTGGAGATCTGTATCCTTTACAAAATTAAAATTGAGAAAACATTACCACCTACCTCTTGAAAAACTCTCTGTTTTTAAAGGTTGATTGTTTTCATCTACATATGTATTCTCGACAACCATATACTCTTTTGCTATTTCAAAGTCAATAAAGAACCATCGACCATCGAATAGTACAACATTTTCTGGTTTGATATCATTGTGAGTTAGTAAATTAGCTGTTAAATGTTTCAATTGAACCATAAAATCAATAAAAACATCCATAATATTGGGAAATGCATCACCACTCACAAATATTCCACTCATACAGGTGCCTGCAAGTGTAAATGAAAATTTTTTGTTATTTGATGCGTACAATGTCAAGAACCGATATCTATCCATACTTTCGTTAGAATTGTTTGATAGATATTTAACAAAATATTTTGTCCCCTCAATACTACACTGTTTCATGATAGAACGTTTTCTAATAGTATAATTCTGGTCGTAGGATATTGGTTTACCAAGGAAAAACTTTGGAAATGCAACATCCTTTTGGGTAGATCTGACCTCGCTGGCCATGGTAGTTAAATATTTGTTTACATCTTCCATTTTTGGATAAATTAAAGCAGTTATTATTCGTGTAACAAGTTGAATTCTATCGCTGATTATATTGTGCTTGTATGAGCCAATAAACGTGAGTTGATAGTTTGAAGGAACAATCTCTTGCTTCTTAACTTCTGGAGAACAGTGTATTGAATACAAGTGTGATTCTGTTCTATCAGTTGTTATTCCCATAACAATAATTTCTTCATGCCAGCTTTCAAAATCTTCTTTGATAAGCTCCCTAATAGCATGAGATAATGCAAGCTTCATTTGTGAAATTAGTGCAATAAAATCCGTATGGCTTGTATGTGAATGGTAGGCTTCAGAGGAATCTTCTCTTATGATTCTGATACATTTGAAACTATTCCTGTAAGAAACAAGAGTATGGTCGTCAGGTCTAAAATCAGGAATACGAGATTGGAGATTCTGTTCCAAACTTCCTACACGAAGGTAATCCTTAATGCTGCAACTTCTAACTGATATTAAATAAGCAGCAAGCTAAAGTTACTTACGAGCCACCGGTACAACCATCAAAAAGAGTAGTAAAACTCATTATGGGTGAGAAATAATGTCTGCTTAATTCAATTTCACTGTTTGAGCTGGAATCCCTAAATGGAGGAATAATTGCGCTCAACATTGTACCATGAACAAGTTGCAATGTGAGTGTTGTAATTTCCTCACTTGATAATTTTGATTGATCATTGAACAATTGTTCTTTGGATTGAAGAAAAGTTGTATAGTTCTTGTTGAAAGTCAAGCCTTCCTGCTCCAAACCCTTCATTAGATTTGTAATGTTACATGTCTTAACATAGGAGTTTAATAAATTCTCAATATTCGTTATAACTCCACTCTTTTTCTCAAATAAAGGATTGGTCTGTTTTTTGTTCAGGACAACATCAAATCCATAAAGTGTGTACTGAATGATTCTTGCAAGTCTTTTGCCACGCACCGAAAAGTGAGAGGGAAATTTCATATTTTCAATATCATGCATGATCAAGTCGGAAATATTATTTTCCTTGATAATACTTTCAAGTTTGGATTGAGATGGTTTTCCAACAGATTTCTCCTTGATATCATAGAATCTGGAGAGAATATCGAGTGCCACTGCCAGCTTGCCTTCATTTTGTGGGGAAATAGACACAGATTTCTCTTCATTCGTTTTTTCTTTTTTCTTTTTTTTTGAGGCTTCCTTCTTTGTTTTGTTGGTTTCCAACAATACATCTCTCTTCCGCTTTTTGTGTGGATCCTGTAAGTCAAAATTGTTTTCGCTATTATTAGTAACAATAGCCTCAATCCTGTTTGCCATTTTTTTTGATTTTAATTTTATCAAAAATTTTGGCGGTTGTTGACCTTAATACAAGTTGTAATTAAGCATAGGATGTACATCCCAACCATTGGTGAGTTTAATATATTGAACAATATTCGCCTATTACAAAAAATCACTGGACAAACAGCGAGAAAATAAATAAGTGGCAAAGCCCAAGAAAAACTGTAAAAAGATATCAAGTTAATTCACCTAATTGAAGGAAAGATACTAACAAAATGATCGAATTGCTGATTGGTCGCATTTAGTGATCTTCAATTCGAAGATTGTGATGTAAAACAATGGATTTATGCTGACAATACCATGTGTGAAATTTGTCAACTTTCTCACCAATGTAGCTCGTAATTTAGTGATCGAAGGAAGCAAAGTTGAAACCATCTCGATCAAAATTTTGAGATTGATCAACAAGTATTTCAATTCAGCCTTATGCTAACACTCCAAGAGAGATTTTGTTTTTAGATATGAATAAAACAGTTTACTTTCGTTTAATGATTCTTCTTCCATTGTTTCGTTGATTTTCTTGTGTATAATCTTCTTCGTCATCGTGATTGACTAATTGTTCCATCAGTTTTACAAGATAGTTCAAATTCTGTGTTTCTCCAATTAATGAAGATGCTGAACTTTCATTTGGTTCAATCTTATTGGTAGAAAGGTCATCAGTTTCTTTCATGGTTTCGTCTACCAGATTATTCGATTGTTGCTCTTGTTCTTCATCATATTCAATAAAGTCCATAAAATACAATCGTTTCTGTTCCTCAGGAGAAGCACATTGAATCATTGGCAAGGTAGAATTACAATTCGAATCAATATCATTAGAATTAGAGATACTTCTATTCGAATTGGATGATCCATTCGAATCAATATCGTTAATCACCTGACTGGTATTTAAGGTATTTTCCTCAATATTTGTTTCATTACATTGAGGAACTACAAATATCGAAACATTTTCAACATCAAAACTTCTGTAAATTTTTGAGGAGGCAATTGAATTGGAATTCCTTTTGAAAAATCTTCTCTTTCTGAAAGGAATGCTCGTGTTATTCGAAACTTCTGATTGGAGAGTTGTCTGCTTCAAATTTGAAACGTGAGAAGGCATTGATTGATAATTTGAGTCACTTCTCTCAGCAGTTTCTTCCATTGCTTGGCCACTTTCGTCTTGCCTTTCTTCTTGAATTAACAATTTAAAAGTTGATGTTAAATCCTGTCTTTGTTGTCTTCGGGTTGAAGTTCTTCTTTTAATTGGAAATTCTTCTTCATTTTCAGATTCTTCTGACTCACTACTTGTTGTCAAGGCATATTCGTCACTTGACAGAACGTCAGTGGCATATTTCGTCTTCTTTCCTGGAGAATGTTTTATATTTTCTAATTGAGAAGCAAATCTTTTGGTGGCATAAACAGAGGACACTGTTCGAATAGGTCTTGATCTTGGAACTTCAATAGACGAATCACTAGAATGTTGAGTATTGGACGCATTATTCGAAAGTGAAACATTGGATAGAATAGAATTATTGAAAAGACAAATTTGTTGATAATGTCTATCACATATTCTTCCACCCAACAATCCAGAATAAGTATTTCCATACATTTGAACAATTTTCTTCAATTCTTCCTTTCCAATTTCCACTCCATGATATATTTGAAACTTCTCATGATTCGAATAGATTATTGACTTGGCATGCATTGAGCAGACATGACAACAATATCCAATTCTTCTCTCAGAACCATTGAAAAACTCCTTTACATGCTCTGGTAATGGATTTTGTAATTCAAAATTATAATTGACCACACTTGAAGGATGACTATAAATGGAATACACAACATTTTCACGTTCCAATTTAGATATTGTTGAGTTTGATAGAGTTACAGGAATTGGATGAGGAACATTTTGAAAAGCATTTGAAATACGCGAACGATTCAATTCGTCCAATTCAAATGCTTTCTTCATCCTTTCTAATAATTGATTTGATGTTAATTTACCAATTGATGATATTTCATGTTGTTGTTTATGAGTAGAATTAAATTGGTGAATAGTAGATGTTGAGTTGATTGTTCTTCTTGATGAAGGAAGTGAAGCGAATAATTTACAAAAATATGGTGAGCTAGTTGAGTGTTTTTTAGAGGTCATTGGTTGAAAAAGTTGGTTTTTTTTCTCTGTATTCAATGTTGACTTTTCTTTTTCAATGAGTGTATAAAATACTTGTCGTGGTTGTTTAATTATCAAATGACAATCGTTGACATTTGAAGGGGAGGTTGACTTTTTTGAGAATTTGGTATGAGAGCAATGAATAGGCAATGGAGTAGAGGATGGTTTAGGTATGCTCGTCGATGAATTGCATACTTTCATCGTTTCAGACCTCTGAGAGTAATTGCTCAATTAGTTCTATACTTTACAATATAAATTTTGAATGGAAATGAAACAATTTTTGAGAATGCAAACTCGATACAATGTTGTTTCAGTACTTTAGATAATTGATGTTGAGGAGCACTACAATATTTTTTTCTCATTTTCTCAATAAAACGACAATTCCTTTGGTATGAACTTGTTCTTTGTATTAATTACAAAATCGTTCTATATTGTCTATACTGGTGGTGATGTTTGAATTTTAAAATTGGTAGTGGATAACATTTACAGATTAATAGCAAAATAAGAAAACCGTCAACACACATCTGTTTATAATTAATTTTCTATTTTTTAATAGAAGTATTTGTAAAAGAATACATGTTAGAGTTAATGATTTCGATCATATCGATTCATTTTAAAACCATCCGCCCATCTATAAAATCCTCGGAGAAATCTCTTCATTATTGAATGTTTCACAAAGTGCAAGCTCAGTTCAGACACTGAATGGAATCACGATACTACTATCTGCCTTAATATTCTCAAATCCATATTCTTGTCATTTTTCACTCATATACATTCAACATGATAATGTTCAAAGAAAAAAATTTTATTTCTGAATGAGTTAGACCTGCTAGAATGTTCATGAAAGTTTGGCTGTTTTGGTCCATAGAATGCTCTGATCCTATTTTTTTCGATTTGAAAATACAATGAGGGATATTAGATAATTACAAATTTATTGTAAAATAATTTCTTTCTCAAACTTGAATGAAGTATAAACTTGGAAAGAGGATACATTGCAAGTCAAAGAAATGTACTTAATCTTTAAGTGGTGCACCATTTCTTTTTTACCATACTTGAACGTATCGTTGGTGATGTTCAATTTAAAATCAGCCCAATCATCAAAATTATCTAGAGGTGGCAAACAATCTTTAAATCTAAATTGAATGCAATCTTGTTTCACCTTTATGCCATGTTGCATTACATTTTGATACCACTGATAGAACTTTCCTTTTGATTCCTTCAATACAAGATAAAATACAGTTGGTAAACAATTTCCAATTACCATATGGTGCACTCTACTTGTGTTCTTCATTTCCAATTGTTCATGGATAGTACAACGAGCACAAGTTGCGAACATTTCCCAAACCACCTTATACGTATCCAAAACAGGCTTCGGTACTTGATTCCACTCTGGAAAGCTTGGTTCAAATGTAAAAACTCCTTTTTCCAAAATAAAATCACATTCCTCTTCCTCATTTGACTTTCTTTTTTTTGATTTTCCTTCTTCAATCTCAGCACTTTTCCTTTTGGTGCTAGTTGATTGTTTTCTTCCTTTTCTTTTAGATTTTCTTTCCAAAGATGAAGTTATTTCCTTTGAACTGGTTGGTGTATTATCAGAAAAAATTGAACATTCCAAAATATCATCATAGGTTCCTTCTTCCATTGTTACAATTTGAGTTTCCATTGTATTATTAAAAATTAATATTTATCAATTGTTGTTGTTGTGTCATTTTTTTTTGTTTAATTGTTCAATTTATATGTTATGCCAACTTCCCAAAACGAAATAATGTTTACCAATTAGTAAATAGCCTCCCGATTGTGCGCATATATTTTGCTTGGTTTTACTTAAGAGATGAACCTGAGCTGGATTTTCGTTTTATTATTAAAATATTGTAGTGGTAGGAGATTTTACCTTCTTTTTTTTGAGTTGCGAATAGAGGTAGATTCTTTCGAGAAGAATTTGATGAACAGTGAAAGACAAGACATGGACCATTCGAAGTAATTTACGGAAGTACTGATTTGGCTAATACAAATTAATACAAAATATAAAGAAGCAAATAACAACAAAGAAAATGTAATAGAAAAGAATCTACTGGCTCTAAAAGTCTGATAATATATTTCAAAATGTTTTTTTTAGAAATATAAATGTAAAGCAAATTGGCGCAGCGGAAGCGCGATGGGCTCATAACCCATAGGTCCTAGGATCGAAACCTAGATTTGCTATGACTTTTTGTTATTTTGTTATGATATTCTTCCCCAATGTCAAATATTTCATATTGCTGCTTTTTTCTCATTTCACCATTTAATAGAATTATGTGTTATTCATCTAATTCTCAAACATTTACAATATTAAATCTAGATGGACAAACGGACTTTTCACACTCCTCTCTTAGTATACCACACTCTCCGTAATTAACATTCAATAGCATTGAATATTTGTTGTAATTGTTTTAAATGCTCTAAATCCAATAATGGGATAGCAATAGTGATTCGGTTCCAATTACAAATCAACCCGTTATAATGATGAGATAATCGAAATATTTTAACTTGTCAATATTTACATCAATTCTGGTCCGTTGCTGTTCTGCGTTTCAATTTAAAGGTGATCGAATATTAGAATTCTAATTCTTTATCATATTCTTGATATCTTTCGTCTAGTTTCTTTTTTCTGAAAATATTCAAGATAACATGAATTCTTCAATACCAATAATGAAGGTTTCATCAACAATAATAGCGCTCTCAACTGTAGTAGTACAATTCGTTCATGCCAGTTCCAGTATTGCAACCCTTCAAATACAAAACACACTTTCAATTAAATTGCTTCTTGATTGCAATAATCATCATTAACATAATCAGTTTCCACAAGCAGTCATAAGAACTTAACCCGCTGTCACTCGTCTATGGTAGTCATTATAATCATCTAAGAGCCAATAAAATGCGAGGCAAGTTGCGACATTTACTTTCCTCATCATCTAAAAAAAAATACAAAGAAAACTCAAAATGAGAAGCAGTTTTATTCTTGCCGCCATTTTGGCTGTTTTGTTCTTGGCTGTTTTTGCCACCGCTCAAATGGCTACCACTGAACAAGCTGACCAAGAAGCCATGTTGCAAAAATTCTTGCAAACAGTCCGTGATCAACGTGAAAAACAATCCAGAGATGCCCAACCAAGAAGAAGAAGAGGTGATGATAGAAAGAGAAGAGCACCAAGAAGAAGAAGAGCCAGTAAGAGAAGAGCTGTTAGATATTTGAGAAAGTTGTTGAAGAATATCAAGAATCTCGGTTTGGTTACCTCTACTTCCCACGAAAGAAGAAGATTGTCCAAGAAGGTTGCTACTACTTATTTGAGAAAGTTGACCAAGATTGTCAAATACTTGAACAAGTTGAAGAAGGATAACAGAAAGGAAGAATTAGTTACTCTCGTTGCTCAATTGAAGAATTCTAGAAAGTTCGCCAAGTCTGTCAGAATTGTCAGAAAGTTGTTGAGAAAGTTAGTTAGAGCTACCAGAAGACAACAAGCCAGAAGAGGTGCTAGAAGACAAAGAAGATCCACTAGAAGATCATCAAGAAGATCTGCTCCAAGAAGAAGATCCACCAGAAGATCTGCTAGAAGAGCTCCAAGAAGAAGATCTGCTCCAAAGAGAAGACAACAAAGAAGAGGTGGTAGAAGATCATCAAGAAGATCTGCTCCAAAGAGAAGAAGATCCACTAGAAGATCTGCTCCAAAGAGAAGAAGATCATCAAGAAGATCTGCCAGAAGAGCTCCAAGAAGAAGATCATCAAGAAGAGCCCCAAGAAGAAAGTGTGCTGCTCCAAAGAGAAGAAGATCTGTCAGAAGAGCCCCAAGAAGAGCTCCAAAGAGAAAGTGTGCTGCTCCAAAGAGAAGAGTTGTTAAGAGAAAGTGTGCTGCTCCAAAGAAGAGAGTTGTTAAGAGAAGAAGATGTGCTGCTCCAAAGAGAAGAAGAGCTCCAAAATTCATCAGAAGATTCTTGAAGAGAAGAGTTGCCAAGAAATGTGGTGCTCCAAAGAGAAAGATCGTCAGAAGAAGAAGAACTTGTGCTCCAAAGAGAAAGATTGTTAGAAGAAGAAGATGTGCTGCTCCAAAGAGAAAGGTCAGAAAGTGTGCCGCTCCAAAGAGAAAGCTCAACAGAAAGCAATTGAAGAAGGCTTTGAAGAGACAATTGAAGAAGGCTTTCTTGAAGGCTTTTGCTAAGAAGGGTTTGAAGGCTGACTTGAAGAAGTTGGTTAAGAAGATCAATGCTGCTAAGAAGCAATTGAAGCCTGTTGTTGTTGCTCCAAAGGTTGTTGCCCCAAAGACTGCTACCAACCAAACTGCCACTGCTACTCCAGCTGCTAAGACTGAAGGTCTCGAATCATTCATCAAGCAAATCTTGAAGGAATACACTGCTCAAAACTAAATAAAAAAAGTTTAAAGTAGTTTTTTCAAATTTAAATGAAATTTATTGAGTGTGTGAAATTATGTAGCTTAATAGTTCAGAATATTGAAATGCATTTCTGTAATGCAAACTATTTGAAAGATTTCCAAGATAACATGATAATTATCTTTGTAAAACAATCGATTTACAGTTGGTCAATTACAATATTGTGGTGGAAACAAACTTTCGTAAATGGCGAATATTGCTCTCTGCAGGCATTCCTCACCACATTCAAACTATTCTTACCAAGCCTTCACACTTCCTATTCTTACTTTTCCAGTTCTTTCAATTCATTTCCAGCTGTTCTGCCACTTGTCAATACAAAACTCAAATGGTCATCTTGTCGCCTTCGCATCACTCGGAAATTATCACACAAGCAGCTCACTACCAAAAATAAAACGCGAATTTTTTTCGGAATTTTTCTTTAATTCTTCCATTGCACATTTTTGAGCGCCATGATTTAAAAGTTGTGCATTGGCAGAGAGAATCTTGTTAATCAAAACACAAAAAAAACAAATCAAAGCCTTTGTGCTATTTTCACTGCTACTCTTCTGTGCTATTTCCAAAATTGTAGAATATCAACAAAAAGTTGAATATCCATTTATTAATATCATCAAATAATTTAAATCACATACAAAATGTTATCGAGAACCTTAAAGCAAATTAACAAATTGTCCTTTAAAAGTGCAAGAAACAAGACAATGTTCCAATCCTATCAGAAACAACAAGGCTTGTTGTTTGCCTCATATCACAATTCTGCAATGAATGAACCAATTACATTCTATAACTTTGTAACAAAGGATATTAACAATAATAGAATTGATTTACATCAAATGAAGGGAAAAGTTTGTTTGGTTGCCTTTATGAATACTGAAAATGAGCATTGTAAAGAATATTTAAAGCAATTGAGTTCATTCAAATTGAAATTGAATGGAAAACCTTTCGAATTGATTGTTATTCCAAATCATGATTTGTATTCGAAACGTACTTTACAATTATTGAATGCTTCCACTAACTCAACTCAAGATAGATCAGTGACAGGTTCTTTCTTTAATAACGATTTGACAATTCTCAAATCAACAGAATCACCAAGTGGTCCAGTTGCAGCTTGTGATTATTTAACTAAATATGGTTCGTTCAAGACTATAGTTGAAGATTTTGAAAAGTTTGTCATTGATAGTGAAGGAAAGGTTTCGTACAGATCTGGAAGTGATACAGTTTTAGAAGAAGTAATGGAAGCCATTGAAGGAGAACTTGCCAAACTTCATTAATTTATTTCATTCTTTCAAAAACTAATTGTAAACTATTCCTGACTGTTGTAAACTATTCACTGTAAATAAACTATTATCCACTTCTTGGTGTAACTCCTCTTCAACAATATTCAACAATGATCAGGGTGCATTATCCATTAAGGATCTTTCACAAATTGAGAATCTTAACATCGCAATTCCTCACACAACTAATTGGACTCTTTATTACAATAGAGATGTTTCATTTCTGATCAATAATACAAAGACTTTAAATTACTATGATTCTCTTTAAACAGTATATTCTTGAAGCGAGATATTAATATCATTGAATTGCGTCAAATATTTGATTTAATAATATTTCAGAAAAAAACGAAGTTTGATCAAACTCTTAAATTATATCTAATAATACATCTAACAAACAAAATAATAAGAATGTCCACCAAACCTGCTGCTTATATGACTTCCTTTGTATTGTGTGTTCTTGTTTGGGTGATTATGATGATGACTGGTTTTTATAATCCTCCTCAATATCATACAAATAAGCATGATCATTAATTCCGATGATGATGTATTACTGTAATATATTTTACATGATCATCAAATGACAATTATATAATTTTAATAGCTTGTTCTTTATTGTGAAGGCTTTGTAATGTAAATAATATTGTATTCTAATTGTTCCGAAAGCCTTTGATGAAAAACTAACCTTTGTAAATAAGTCAACTCAAATTGTAAATAAAAATTAATGTCATGATGATAGTAGTATGTAATTGTAATGTTTTCATCAATTTAATAATCAAACCAGGGTATTTTAGGTGGTCCAAATTTTGGCTTTGCCTTCGAAAAACGATAAATAAACCGTAATTTATGGTTATGAATGGCTACGGCCATATCACGATGAATGCACCTCATCCCGTCCGATTTGAGAAGTTAAGCATCGTCGAGCCACATCAGTACTGAGGTTGGAGACAACTTGGGAACCTGTGGTGCTGTAGTCTTTTTATCTTTTTACCAATATTCGCTCTAAAGTGATGTTCAGAAAATCGTAAATTTTGTCAACTAGAATTGTTTTTTCTTTGTAAATTAACATGATAACATTAATAACCAAATTGAAATGCATCCCTTTCTAATGGGAGACAAGTTCATGAATTCAATCTTTGTAAATTACCAAAAAAGAACTTGTTGATGAAACTTTAGGATAAAAAAATGTCGCAACCAGAACTGTTATCAAACGAGACAAGAAGATTGCAAGGCAGTTTCATCTGCAGAGTTTTTGATGTATTTTCCATCAGATGGATAGTTATGGTATTGATAGTGCTCTTGATGTCTTGTAAATTGACATGCGGAATGAACACAGAGCTGAATGACATTATCATTGACTATGAATTGGGTCCTTTGCAATTTGTGAATTATAATACAAGTTATCAGTATGGATATTTCCGTTTGGAATACCAAGCAACTGGTAAATTAGTGATGGGTGTTATTCCAGTAACTCTCTATCCTCAATTACAAGTTGACAAGTATCATCAGACATTCAAGATTTTGGCTAGTAATGCAACCTCAGCATCGGTATCCCAATTCAGATTATATACAGGATTGGAATCTTATTTCGTCTTGTTTAATCCATCGAGTAGCGAAACTATTCGAATTCAATATTTTGTTGTGGAAAAATTCTGGCACGAAGTCAAACTTTCTTCTCAAAGCACAACTCTCACCATGTCCATGAATGATGCAGAGGAATTGGTCTGTAAAACCTGTCTCACTAATGGAAAGTCAACTGTGAGACTGAAAACTGCAGCAATAGGAAAAACATCAGTTTCGGTAGCAGTTTCTCTTTCGTTTGATGGAGTTTCGTTTGTGAAAAGTTCTTCAAATGTTCAACCTTCTCCTCCCTATACGTATTTTCCAATTAATGTTCCAGATTTGTACATAACCTCATCAAATTATGTTCCATTCTATGTGAGAATTCATTGCAATGATTACACATGTCCAATAGTTTACAATATTGAAGCTTATTCCGCCTCATCCTTAGATATTACACAGATAATTATCATTGTGGCCATAGTTTTGGGTTCAATTATTTGTTTTATTATTGTGCTGTCAGTTGGTTCATTAATTGGTTGCTGTGTTGTGAAAAGTTGCAAAAAGAAAGAGAAGGAATCTCCTCATTTGGAGGAACATCACCACGAATTATTGAACTCGAATACAGTTTCGTCCAATGCAAATACTCAAAAATCTGTCTCACTCAACATGCATAATCCAGTCATATTCTCAGACCACGAAATTGAAACTCATTCCTCGATTGATACATATCATACTTTAAGAACTAACAATTCTAATACCACCACAACTACAAATTCATTTAATCAACAATCTGTGACCTCAACAAGTTCCACCGATGATGTGAATAATAATTTGTTAAAGAATAGATATGAAGTTTTGGAAAAGATTGGATCGGGATCGTTTGGAGATTGTTTCCTGTGTAAGGATACCAAGAGCTCTAATCGATTGGTTGCCATCAAGTGCATTCGAGTTTCGGATAATGAAATGGAAAAGGCAATTGATGAATGTTCAAAGACTCTCTCATTCAAACATCCTAGATTGGTTGAAGTTTATGAGTTGTTTGTTTCCAAGAGGCTCAATAATGCTCTTTGTTTGGTAATGAAATATTATAAGGGAGATTTGGACAAGTGTTTGAAAATTAATGGAATATTCTCGGAGAAACTCATGATTAGTGTAATTAATCAAATTGGAGATGGTTTGTCATATCTTCACATTAATAGGAATGTTCTCCATAGGTAGGTTTAGTATAATTCATTTGAAAATATATTAATATTCTTATCCTAAACTGAAAAATAATATTGGAAATGCAGAGATTTGAAACCAAAGAACATTTTTGTTGACAGCTTCGATCCTTTCATCGATAGTATAGAGCTAGTTATTGGAGATTATGGAGAGGCTAAGGAAATTAGTAATGAAAACAATTCTGTAAAGGGAACAGTTGCATTCATGTCTCCTGAATGTCTTTCAAATGAAAATTATGGAATGCCATCTGACATTTTCTCTCTCGGTGTTTCATTTTACCAACTCATGACCAATGATTCACTCCAATACATAATAGCCACCCACCTCCTCTCAGAACATGAAGATCAAGTCCTCTCTCAACTCTACTCTCAAATCAAACGACAATCCATTCCATATTCAGAATCACTCATTCAATTCGTGCTTTCCATGTTAAAGAAGGATCCATCTCAAAGACCAACCAGTTCACAATTAAGAGATTTTCAAATGATAACTCTGTCTCAATAGTTATTTTTCCTCCATTTCCATAAAATCCTTAATAAATCAATAATTCTTGCCGTTGTTATCAAAGAATTAGTAAAGAGGGAAATGGAGTTTCAGCGGAGTTCAAAAAAATTTAAAAAAAATATTTTAGAAAAAAAAAATGATGAACAAATTGTTGATTGTTGTTGGTTTGATCATGATGGCCTCCTTTGCCATGGCCTTTGAATCATGCTATCAACCAAACGTTGCCTTGCGTGAAATGAACAAGAAGAATGAATCTCCTTCCTATAGATTCCCTGTTACTATCGCAAAGGCTTTGCCAACAGCCTTTGATTGGCGTAACGTTAATGGAACCAATTATATTTCCACCATTAGAAGTCAAAACCTTCCTCAAGCTTGTGGTAGTTGTTGGGCTATGGCAAGTACATCTACTTTGGCTGATCGTGTTAATATTTTGAGAAAGGGACAATGGCCATGTGCTTATCTTTCCCCACAACATGGTATGTAGTGTGTTGATTAATTTATTGTTGTTATATTAACCATATGGATAGTTTTGGCTTGTGGTAATGCCGGTTCCTGCAAGGGTGGTGATGTAAGTCTTTTTCAACAACACAGATTGTTTTTATAATGATTTTACTATTCTTTTAACAATATGATAATTGGATATGATGAATATTGTGTGGATATGATGGAACAACAACAATAACAACAGCACTACAGCGTTTACGTTTATGCTAACAAGTTTGGTATTCCTGATGAAACCTGTAACAACTATAGAGCTGTTGGTATGTGTTAACAAATTAATAGTATATGAATTATTAACATTGTGTGAAATAGATCAAACTTGTACTGACATGAATGCTTGTTACACTTGTACCACTTTCGGTAACTCTAATTGTCACCCAATCACCAACTATAAGAGATTCAAGGTTGGTGCTTATGGTACTTTGAAGGGTTCTGATAGTATTTTGAATGAAGTCTATGCTCGTGGTCCAGTTACTTGTGCTATGTAAGTATTTCAAGTTGGAATGATTATTATTAACTTTTTAAATAGTCAAGTTACTCCACAATTCGAAGCTTACACTGGAGGTGTCTTTACTCAAGTTCTTAATAACCCACAAGTCAACCATATTGTTGCTGTTGTTGGTTGGGGATGGGATTCTGCTACTGCTAGTCAATATTGGATTGTTAGAAATTCGTAAGTATTTTCAATGTATTTAAAACGTTTACCAATTGTTAATAATTAGATGGGGAGCGTGAGTATTATAATTATATTTTGGATTTTCTAATTTCTTTTTCTTATTTGTGGATATCGAATTGATTCATATTTGGAAATTCAATGAAATACAGTAACTGGGGTGAATCTGGTTTTGCTCGTGTTTCCTTTGGATCATTGGGTATTGAAACTGATTGTGCTTTTGGTGTTCCAGTCAATGCTTAAATAAACTTAATTTATTATTATTTATTACCATTAACTTGCAAATTGTTACTACAGTTATTAACAGAATAATAGAGAAAAAACCATATCAGAGCAGTTCAACTCCTATCTCCGAATTGGATCTGTCCAACTAATTAAAAAACCATCTGAAAAAAATGTATAATTGCATTCTCAAAGGAAATCATTTGGTTTGGTGAGTTTTTATTCTTCATATTGTTTATTCTAACAATTATTAATATTAATTGTTATTATCAATATGATGTAAATTATTTAAATATTCATTCATCAGGAATACTGAATTTGCAGAAGCTAAAAAGTATTTAGATCCATTAGCAAAGAGCATTCCCCGAATGGCCTATGAATTGGCTATTATTCGTAAGTAGTACAGATGGAGAAGGTGATGAACATGTTATTAAATATTGAAAATTGTTGTAAATTATTTGATGAATGATATATATTGAAATGTAATAGCAATTTTGGGAAGTGTTCTTTCAGGTGATACTTCTCTGAGAGATGAAAGTCTCAAAGCCATTGAAGCAGCTGAACATTCTCTTTATCTTTTCAACAAACATTCGGCAACAAACTTGACGAATCTCATTCAAGAATTAGAAAGAATGGACGAAGAGTTATATTCCAACAATGAAAATTATTACAATTTCAACGAGAAGGATCATAAAAACTTTTGCCAACTGAAAGAATTGACAATTGATCAGAAAATTAATAATTTAAAATTGGATCATGAAATTCTTGATGGTGAATTACATTTAATGAGAGGAGTTGTGCAGTTTAGTAGTGGATCTTATTTTAAAGGGTTTTACAATTTGAGAAAATCATATTTGAAATTCAAACATGTTTACAATATTGTGGAACCTTTGAAAAGTTATGAAAAGAGTTCGAATGAGTTTATTCATAGTGATGTTTTGCATAATGTATATTTTGGAATGGGGTATGTTTTATAATTGTTCATTTGGTTTATTAATTAACGGATTGGAAATTTGTTGAATTTGATTTTTATAGAATTTTCAATTTCATGTTGTCAATTCTACCACCCATGTTAACTTCCATTTTGAGTATGATTGGATTTGATGCAGATAGAGATCATGGTTTGGAATTAATGAAATTTGATCATGAATATGGTGGAAGACAGTTTGGAGTTGCCTCCTTCATGTTATCAATGAATTATCTGTTCATTCCAAGAGCATTGGAAGATCGTGAAACTAAACTTGCCATTGCAGGTGGATTATTAGAGAAATCAGAAAAGATCTTCCCTAGAAGTGGTGGATTTAAAATGATGAAATCTCACTATGAAAGAAAGAAGGGAGACATTTCGAATGCCATTACCAGTTTGAGTGAGGCCATTACAATTTGTGAAGAATCGATGGGTTTTATGCCAAACATCCTCGTACATGAATTAAGCTGGTGTTACTTTTTGACTGAGGATTTTGAAAAGGCATCACATTATTTGAATATATTAGTGAGCTCTGAAAAGGATTTTGATACGAAAGGAATTTCGGCCATGTTGCTGGCTGCTTGTAAATTAAGACTCGGAGATATTGAGGGAACTAACAAATTGATTGATAGTTTTGGAAAATATGTTTCAAAGGGATCAAGAATTGACAAATTTGCTGCTGAAAAGGTTGAAGTTTTCAAATATTTAAAAACAGAAAAGGAAAAACATTTAATGATGTTCATGTCAGTCTTCCACTTTTTATATGTCAAGAGAGATTTAGCCAATTTGCAAATAGACATTGCTGAGCCATTGTACGAATTATTTATCAAGACTTCAAATGAAATTGTCATTGATAACCATTCCAAATTGGGAAATGATATTCAAGCTGGATTGGCAGTTGTGAGAGGTCAATTTTTGAGATTACTTGGAAAACATGAGGAAAGTAAGGAGGAATTTAAAAAGGCAGTTTCCTATGAGCACCACATTGTGTTGGAAAAACAGTGGATTGCCTTTTCGTATTATGAAATTGGAGAATCAATTTACTTATTCGAATCTAAACAAGTCCCTGCAGAAAAGAAGGAAGAAAAACTTGCCCTTCTGAAGGATGTCAAACACTACTTGGAGAAATGTAGCAAGATGAGTGGATATTCATTTGAGGAAGTTTTACATTCCAGAGCCAAACTAGCTCTCAAACAAGTCAATAAGGAAATATCAGAATTATCTCATCATTAAACTAATTTATTGCTATATTATATACATGCTGATTGTGTTGATTGGTGCAAATGAGCTTAATTTTGATTGGTTGGTTTGTTTTCCTCAGGATAATTGATATTCATAGTTGGATGATTATGAACTGAATGGGAAGGTTGTGGTAATTGAGTTTGTTGAGGTTGAATATTTTGTGGATATTGTTGAGATGGTTGTTGTAATTGAGCTTGTTGAGGTTGAGGATTATATTGATATTGAACTGGATTACTTTGATTATTGAAAGGTTGTGGATTTGAGTTATTGTTGTTATTATTTCTATTGTAATCCCAATAATTGTGTCTATTACCCCATCCACTTCCACCTTGATGGTTATTGTTGTTTCTTCCCCATGCATAGCCAATAAATCCACCAACGAGCATACCAAAGACGAATCTTGGGAATATTCTTGGTCTATAGTAGGTGTAGTCATGATAATAGAATCTTGGATGGTAACCCTTCATTTTAAATTTCAACTTATTGATGTATTTTCTTTTGTTGTTTTGAAATATTAAGAATTATTTCAATGGGCTTTTTAAAAATAGTAACATATGTGCGCTGAGGACATTTTAAATTTGATTGAGGCAGCCATTGATGGACTTTTTAAATGTGATTATTATTCCAACACTGCGCTTAATTTTGATAGAGTGGCAGTTGTTAACAAGTAATTGGAAGGCTTTTTGACTGACTGTGGAATATGGCTGGTTTTGAAGCCTGCAACTGTCAAACAATGACCACCAACAATGTCATTCCAAAAATTTACCTCACAGTTTCCACCTCTGCTCTCGTGGAAGCATTTTCATCCACCAAATTAACCATATTATCATCAGCAGCTGGTATAATCTTATTATGATTTTTCCTCGACATGGACCTTCTCAATGAAGGAATACTATCTGTTATTCTTTCAGCTTCAATTTCGCCCATCTCCATCTCAAAATGTGGTAAACTCTTCACAATATTTGAATTACTCAATCGGTGAACCTTCTTAAAATGTCCAACTTCAACCGAGTCATTGTCTTGAGGTCCCATTGGTGTTGGAATGACAGCAACTGAACTATTCTCTTTAGAAAGGGCTTCTGGTTGATTCTTCAAAGGTGGATAAACTCTCTTTTGCATCAGTTCAGATTTGATTTGGAATAAACGAGTCATGCCTTCTAATCCCTTGAGCGTGTATTCACCTAAATCATCTCAGCATGTTTAGGTCTCTTTCGTTTAGAAGCAGCGTTCAGATTTAACTTTCTGGAAACATCTGTACTCTTTGGAGTTTTTGAAGTGTTTCCACTCGAAGAACTCTGAGTTCCAGAAACCATTGAAGTATTATTCGTATTATTCGTATTATTGAAACTTGAATCTTGCGTAAAGGAAGCAGTTTGGCTCAATAACGGATTCGACATGGCCAAAGTTATATCGTGGACATAGCCATAATAATTCTGCTCCTGAAACTTTACATTCGAATACAAATATGTCTTCATAATCCTCCATGTTTCCAAAAAGAATTCCTCAGTCACTAAAATCTGTCCACCATGGGCCATTGCCTCCACTCTGGCAGAAGTATTCACACAAGTTCCAAAATAATCAGGTCTCTTCATGACCTTATCAAAGACATAATCAGCCTGTGCATAGTGTAATCCCATTCTAACTCTCACCCCTGACCACATCATTCGTCTACTTTCTTCATCCCATTCAGGTCTACAATCCCACATACTATATAAATCAGCTGGCCATTTGGCATGTAGTAAATCATGTTGGACAGAGACACACCAATCAAGTGCATCGACTGGATCTTTGAAAACTACAAAGAAACTATCACCATTGGTCTTGACTTCAAATCCATTGCATAATTCCAAGTTTCGTCTCATTATTTGATTGTGAATGACTAAAGCTTCTCTCATTGCCTTTTCATTGGATTGCCACAAAACGGTAGAGTTTTGGACATCAGTGAAACAGCAAGCTAATTTACCATTCTTGGAAGTTGGTGCATGCTTAATTGCCTTTTTGGAGATGTAATAACGATAGCTCAGAATTGGAGAAAGGATTAGGATAAATACAGCGAGTAAGGAACCAATGACAATGAAAATAATGGCAATGATGGACAAGGAAGGAACGACAGCTTCAACTCCACATGTTCTGAAAGTCAGGGAATAATCAGAAATGTCAAAGAAATTGAGATTAGTTTGATTATAAGAAAGTGTGAAATTGGCCAATCCAGACAAATAGACCGCTTTGGCTCCCTGATTGCACCCACAACCAACAACCAAAGTGGAAGAATCTTCACATGTAGATCTTGCCTCTGTATTGTTAGAACATGTATATCCCATAGGACCAATCTTTTTAAAGATTATATCAAAAACTGAATTTGAATAAATTGCGTCTAATAAATCTTGAGAGGCAATATCAGATATTTGATCAGATATACCTTGAGATTGATAGATACTACCCATCATCATGTCTATAAAGTAACCCATCACGTATCCTTCGAATGTGAAATAATTTGCTTTTGGGTAATTTGAAAATTCAGCAAATTGAGTGTAAAATCTTGTGGAAAATGAGTATTGATCATGAGTTTGGGAGATGTAGTTGGGTGAATACATGGATTTGGTAATTAATAACTTGTTTGATGAAATGTAAGAGCTGACAATTGACATTAGTTCAGAATCTGATTTACCAGAAACGAAACTACTAATCAAGGGAGATGTTTCATTTCTAAGGGAGGAACAGCTCATCACTGCACTTTCAAAATCAATGGTAGCAGACTCTACAGGAATTCCAAACAAGATATTATTAGTAAAACTATTTGCCTTGTGTGTGACAGATGTCAATTTAACAATTTCAGCTGAATGAACGTCATTTGCCAAAATAAATATAGCCACATCTTCCTTCTCCTTCAAAAATGACTCAAAATGATCTGTTTGATCTGATATTGACTTGAAAATATCTATAGCTCTCAATTGACCTATTGTAATCGATTCAATTCTACAAAAGTTTACAATCTCATCCAAAGCTCCTTTCCAATACTCTGAATCTTGATAAACAATTGCAATTTGACCAAATCTACTCTTTGCATAATTAATAAAAGCAATTCCTTGATCCAACAACGAAGGACCAATGTTTACAAACATTTGTGAAAAAGGTTTCCTCATTCGAATACTTCCTGTCAGAGAATCAATGAGTGGAATATTGTTATTCGAAAGGATTTTGGAGATTTGATCTATTTTGTCATTAGTGCTAAGTGTAGATTCGTCGAATTTAATGATGGAACCAACGAGAGCGAAAATCTTATTCTTTTGGATGAGAGCTGTCAACTTGTCCGAAAAAGTTTTGCCACTTGAGGTTAAACTGTAATACTCGGTGAGTAAGTGGATTTTCTTGGTCTTGACACTTTGGTAAGACTGTTTTGAGGATAAATAACTTAGATAGGTAGTCAATCCTCTGGCATAATCATCCATGTCAATTGTCGAAACTTCACTCAGCAATTCAATCTTATTTTGCAATGAATTTTCATCCTTTTTGTATGGAATTAATCTTCCAAGTAAGATTGGTCTATCTATCTTACTGTGAATGACAGAAGTTCTTGTTGAAACATAGCTGTGTAGTCCACAATTTGAAGAATGATCTCTCGTGGCAATCTCTGAAACTCCACTATTCGAAAGCCCATAAATATAACTCATTCTCATTCCCAAATTACATGGACTTGTGGAAGACTCTGAAAATGCACCAAAAGTAGTCTGGAAATTGATAAATGTCTTTACCTTATAAATAGTTTCGATTAAATTTTGACTTGTTGGTTCATTTCCAAGATTTTCCATAATTGTACTGATGAAACTTCCTATAAAGAAACCTTCCAACACTTTGGTATTGTATAAATTTGAAAGATCTGGAGAGTAGAGCTCCATAGCTGCCTTAAACTTTTCAATGGAAATGTGAGCTGTTCCATTTATGGATGGAACATGTGACACGTACATTAGTTTGACATTATCCAACTTGGGAGATGAAATCCAAGGTAATATTTCAACCTCTACATTTTCTTTAAAGAATGAATTGATCATAAATATGGTCAATTCATTTCTAAACTTTGGTTCTGTTGAAAAAGTTTGTTGAATGGAAGAAATGATTGATCCAATATTATTTACATTTGAAGGGAATGCAAAGATGATGATTTGAGGATTAGCTCCATTCAAAGATAGATCGCTGATGATTGTATCAGTTGAAATAAAAGTTTCGTTTTGAATACACGATTCTGAATCAAGTTTTAAATCTAAACTTGACAATATTTCGTTAAGAATCGAATAAGCTGCCATCGAATCTTGATTCCTACTATAAACAATGGATATTCTTGTTCTACCTAGAGTGTTAATTGAGTAATCCACAATAGTTCCTAATTGTTCTAAAATGGAACTATGAACGTGAATAATATTTTGGAAGAAACTTGATCTGAAATCCATCGAATTAATAGTAGAAGCAGTTCCCACCAATGCAATACCATTCAGTTGAGATGAATTGTCTGTCATTGCTTTCGACAACATGTCAACATTCAAATTAGTTGAAGAATATCCTAATAATCCAAGAGCATGATGAATCTCTACAAATTCCTTCGTATTCTTCAACATTTCACTTGTTCCTGAATGATACATTGTTAAGAGTTCTAATTTTTGTTGATTTGACGTCAATCCTTGATTGTGAAGAGCGAATGCAGCCAGAATTCCTTTTCTTAACATGAGTTCTTCAGTGAAATCACCTGATGCTGTATTAATTGATTGGCCAAATAAAAGAGGTTTCTTTACAAGAACTGGATCTGAAATGCAATAGCTTCCAGATTTGTAATTATACCAAGAAAATAAATCACCAAATACAGAAAAGGAAACTGAGGAGTTTTTGATGTCGATAGAGCTCTTGTACACAACTTTCATTCCTTGATTACAATTGAAAGAAGAACATGCGCTGCTATTGCTGGCCGAAGTTTGACTTGGTAATACGAAACCATTAGAATAAGGTAAATTCATATCGATCAGATTGACTGAGTCACACCATCTATAAGGTCCCAATTGCATTCCATCAAAATTGAAAACCCCTCCAGATGCATCTCCTATTGAAGAATCTGCAATTGTAACATCAGCTCTACTTCCTCCAAAATAGGAAGTCGCTAAAAAGTTTGATCTGGTCAAATTTCCAGACATTTTCTGTAGCACACTGTTTACAAATCTTCCTACAATGTATCCTTCCAGTTCTATGAAAGAGGGAACAAAATCTGAAAGATTAGCCGAAGGATTATTCGAAAGTATGTATGATTTTCTTGCCTTTTGATAGGATCTCACAATAGGATAACTCAAATTAAATGGTGAAGGAACCACTTGTGTAATGACCACATTGTCTGTATAATAACTTGAGCCAAACTTGTTTGAAATTGGGGCGCTTGACTGCAATTCACTTACCAAAGCAGAAGAACCAACAAAACTAACAGTCAGGATGATTATTTCCTGAGCATTTTCATATCCATTATTATTTCCATTCGTTGCAAATGCCATGTTCTTTACCATTTTGATATATTTAGCCAGAGGAGCATAAGTTCCAATGCAAACTATTGCTGAAGGTGAACCTTTACCAATTTCAGCAAATGCATCTTCTACTTGAAGAGTGTTTCTTGGATAGCTACCTATGGAGCGAATTGGTATTTTGAGATAATCGACCAAAGCTCGTTTAATTCCATTCAAACCAGCTTGACCGAAACTATCAGCTTGATACATGACACTAATCTTTCTAATGAGCTTGACATTTATCAGCCAGTCGACCATAGCAGCTGTTTCATCATCGTAGGAAGCTCTCACATTAATAACATTCGGGTAGAATGGTGTTCTCAGCCAACCAACCCCAGTAAAAGGCCCAATCAAAGGAAAGGAATTCGAAACGACATCTCCAAATACAGCCTGAGTTGTTGGTGTTCCCACAAATCCCAACAATCCAAACAATTTCACATTCTTCATCTGTTCTCTGTATTGGGAATTCTGTGAAAAATAGGATTCATAATTAAGGGAAGTATTCGGTGGTGTTATATTGTATAGGAAAAAGTCGGTATTCTGTTTAGTATTGGTTGGTTCGTAGGCATCATCAAAAGTTAATAGTTTTAATTTCTTAGAGCCCCAAATGCCTCCTATTGAATTGGCTTCATGAAAGGCAGCCAATATTCCATCCCTCATTTCAATGCCCAATCTTTTATATACATGTGTGCAAGCAGTTAAAAATTATTAATGATGTTGTAATATATATTAAGGAAGTGAACAGTTCATTTGCAAGCGTTGAAACAGATCAATAATATATAAAAATTAATTATCAATGATGGTGATGAAAATACTCACCTCTTATTCGATCCAGAAAGAGGACAAGATTGTGCAAACCAAATTTCCCTCTCATCATTCCACTGCACCGAGTCAAGTTGTGGATTTTTCGGCGAAATATTGATAATACCACTCGTACTACTCGAGAGAACCACTAATAAGAACCTGTCACTACTACTACTCAATAATATTATTGTTGTTGTTGCTAGTATAATGATTTTAATAAGGGTGAATAAGAATTTCATATGATTAATCCGAAGATGATAAAGTGCTTGATAATTATGCTGATGCTGCGACAATTTTTGGACGGGTTCTTTCATTCTTTTTAGTGTTTTCAAATCTCCAAACTAGGTGGTTCTTTTGTATAATCGTCGACCTTTTAATTTTATAATTAATTTATATGGAACCTTATTAAGAGCAAGTACGTACAATTCAAAATGTAGTGGACAATATCTATAAACAAAATATCCCGAAATTAAGAAGATAATTGCTGGTCCAAATCATCAAAAAGACGACATTTTCAAGTTTATGGTGATTAGTAGTAAATTATTGCCAATAATGAGGAAAATTAGAATATTGGAGATTAACATTTAAGGTTGAAATATTCCTATATTCATTCTCGTCAGCACGGATAATTTAAAATTTTTTATTAAGGTGGTGGTAGAGTTCACCTTTTCGTACACAAATTGCTTTTAAAAAGATACCTCTCAGCCTGGGCTTTTTACAGAAAATCATCACGTATGAAAAATACATTTTGGGTGAATGTGAAGCGTCGATGGTTTAGTGGTAGAATACGGCGTTGCCATCGCCGTGACCCGGGTTCAATTGTATGTTTGAATGTTCCATATATAGTAAACCGTCTCCCGTTACCCAATTTCATTTTTATTATTTTTATTTTTTTAACAAATTGTATTGCGTCCACCCAACTGCACCACACAGCATTCCCAAAAAGGAAAAGCGACTCCCGGTATCAAATAATACTGTTATTGTTGTTGTTTTTGTTGTTCTTTATTGAATAGTACCCTTCTATATATGGTGAATCGATTCACGGGTACCCTACTTCAACACATGTACACATTGTTTCATTATTCAATATTGTAAACTATTTAAATATTAAATATAATATTCCAAAAAAGGAAGTTCAATTCCCGGTCGACGCATCCAGATTCAACTTTTTGACTTTTTGCCAAGATATTGAACAGTTTAGGAAATTTCCCAATATTTTTAATATAAATTCAATCTGTCTTTTAATACAACCATTTAAATAGAAAAAAACCAATAGATATCAAACATCATATTTGTTATAACAGATTTTCACATGAGTTGTCAAGGTATTAAAAACAAGGTGAACACAAATGAACAAGATCAAAATTCTATCAATACCGTTGATATGATGACATACTTCAATAGAAACTTTAGTTTGCTTGTCATGTTTGGCATGTCACTAACAAATGTCATAAATTATTTGAACTCATATTTTTTGAGTTACAAGCCTTTTAAAGAAGTATGGTCTCTTGAAAGTTGGGGAAAGATGAAAAAATATTCGAAAGCAGACGATTCGTTATAATTTAACAAACAAAAAATATGGCAAGCAATTGTTTGAGCATCTTGGTTGTATTTTCTTGGTTGTTGGTGTTGTTGGTGCACAGCCATGTGGAGTCAACTGCCACCACCTTCACATTCTCTAAAGAAGGACAATTATTGGTTTCGAATAGAGAAGAAATTCGTAAACTAAAGGATAACAATATTGTTGCAAGATTTGAATGTGGAGAGGCATGTAAAATATCAGAGTTGGTGGATGGAAGCGGGGAGAATCAACATGTGCTTTATCTTCACAACAAGACACAAATTCGTTCGCTTAGTTTATTTGGAGATTCGTCAATTCTTGTAGAGGAAAGTGTAGAAACAATTCAGAGTTTTTTTATGACTGAATATGATGAAATTATTTACTCGACTGGAAATCACATCAAGAAACGTTTACTTTCAGGATACAAAGTCATTCTCGCTGGAAGCAAATATGAATGTCAGGACGAAACTAATGATGACGAATGTATTCGACCTGGACATGTGGCTCAAGACGCAATGAGTGAAACCATTTATTTCTACGATTACAGAACAAATTTGATTAGAAAGATTGAAGATGGTACTATTCGTGATGTGAAAGGAAGTAAGTTTCGAATAATTGTATTATTACTGAACTTTGTAAACAGCTTTTGGTTATTTTACATTTGACATCAAACATGGAATAATTTATTGTTCTGATGGAACTTTTATTAAGAGAATTCAACCAGATTTGACTTTTGATATTATTGGTGGGAGATTGAACAAGTATCACGATGAATCGCCAGACGAAACTCTTGCTAAACATGCCTTCCTAGATGTTATGAAGTTGAGAGTTTCTCCAGTTTGGGGCGAAGAAGAAATTTTCTACATTTCACGAACTGGTTCTCTTCGTATGGTCGATTCGAATAACAAATTGAAAACTATCATGGACGATTCAGACGAAATACAACATTCCAAACCAAGTACCACTCACAAACGAGAACTCTTCAAACTCTACGAAGAAATCATTGACAATAATTCCACAAACAATAACTCAACCAACTCAACTATGGACATTGATTATTATCCTAATGTGAACATTACTGGAATTATTTCACCAGATGGAAGTGGTATTAAGTTTATTGCCTATTATGGAAGATCAGATGTGTACACTCATCAGTTATTCTTTTCTGATGATTCTGGTTATGATTTGACAGGTTGTATGAATTATCATGAAGAGAAATCTATCAAATTGACACTTTTAGAAAAGAATGACACTGAGCTGACACAATCGTATACATCTAATTATATTCCTTTGAGTACACTGTTGGAAAGTTCGTCAGTGAGAAAGACAACCTTTGGAAATTATTGGAAACTTGACATTTCGCTGTCAGCTCAATATGTTGATCAAGATGGTCATTTTCATGGTGATTTGTGTTATAACTATATATACAATGCGACTGTGAGTGTTAACTTGTGGATGATCACTCAAAGTATTTCACAATCTTTGACTGTTGACAATCAAAACTTTGATTTCTCAGTCTATCCAAATAATTTCCAAGTTTCATTCGATTCCAATCTAAAAGTCAATGTTGATTTATATCTGGAGAGCCATTTTGAGATTAGCAGTTTAATTTACACAAATTCCACAAGTTCTATTGTGCAGAGTTTCTCTGTGAATTCTTTCGAACATTTTTTTGATAGAAACTTTTACAATTATTCGAAATATTCACTTGAAGGAAGTTTTAATAGTTATGATATTGCCGGTGCTTATCAGTTTAAGCTTTCTTTCTATGATTACAATTCAGAATCATTAGAAACTTCATTCCAGTTTAGTTTGAGTATGTTACTGAGCGATGATGTTCCTCAAACTATCTCTAATCAATGTACACATGGTGGATTGGCCTTGACATCTACCAAATGTTTCTGTCAAGCTGGTTATTATGGAGACGTATGTCAATCCTTCAATTGTTATGGAAATTCCTCAGTGTCAGATGTTGTTTGTTCTGGGCATGGTCAATGTTCAGCTCCTGATGTTTGTTCTTGTATTCCTATTTACGGAGGTTCAGTTTGTCAAAATATTTTAATCTACCATGTTTCAGCAGCCTTATCATCTACCTTAATTGTCAAGGGTGATTCACAAGTTGTGACAGCTACTGTCACTGCCACAGAATATCCAATTCAAAACTTAATGTTTACATTAATATGTTTGAATTGTGAGTTGGTAACTACATTCCAAAGTACTGATTCCTTCTCATTGGACTTTTCAAATGTCAATACTGGTAGCTATTATTTTACACTTTATGGTACAACAATTGACACTTCCATCAAATCTCAATTGTTTGACTTTGTAGTACAGGTTACCTCCCAAACATTCAGAGCAGTTCAATCTCTAGAATCCTATGGAATACCAACTTATTACCTACACACCTCCAAACAAGTTCAATTATCAGCAATTATTTCCAATATTACATTATCTGATTATTCTCAAGTTTCAGATTTCAATTGTCTCTATCAAGATTGTTCATTCAGTTATAGTTACTCAATCAAATTGAGAAGTTTATCAAGCACTCAATTATTGAAATCTTCAAATGGAATGTTGAACGGAAATGGAAATCAATTTGGAATTTTATTGTCACCTCCATTGTCACTGAGCACTGTTGTGAGTTTAGAGTCATTGGATATTACAAAAATTACGGTTGATTTGAATTTCAGAAATGGTTTACAAAATTTCTTTACATTTATTGAGATTCCTGTTTTGAGTTTACCTAAAATACCAGATGTCATCACTATTGAACCATCTACAGGTGTTGCTATTGCCACAAGATTCAATATTTCATCAAGTGGTTGGATTGCTGATTTCCAATTACAACCACTTTCGTTTGCTTATGGTTTCTTCCATCCTACTTTACAAAAATCTATTAGAATTACACAATTCACGACGGTTAGTGATATAACCTTTCCGCTTCCATTCGTAACCAACGATTCTCTTCCAATTATTGCATTTGTCCAAGATGTTAATGGAAATCTTCAAGAATACTCAATTGGAAGTGTCATTGTAACTTCTTATCCTAATTCGACTGCAGATTTAATGAATTCAACATGTTACGAGTTGAAGAATGTTCTCTTGTATGATCAGTCAATTGAGATTACTCCAGAAGTTATTTTACAAAAAGTCATTGCTATTGAGATTAGTCAAGAAAATGCCGAAACTGCTCTTTCAGCTTTGAATGTTCTAACTAAGGAAACTGAGAAGGTTACCACTGAGATTGTAACAGAAGTCACCAAGAAAGTTGATACTTACATGGAAAACGTTGTTGACACTTACACAGTTGAGCTGAATACTTATGGTTATGTTAAATCAAAGGTTTCTACCGAAGTCTTGACAAGTACTTTGCAAGTTTTGTCGAATATCATTAGTACAGACAATACCTCAACTAACACTTCAACAACTGATTCAAGTTCTTCACCTTCCACGCCAGCTGTCACTGTTCAAGAAACTGTCGAGCAAACATTGACAACTTTTAATACTCTAGTTATGAAAGGACAAGTTCCAACTGTATTAAGCTCCACTGGATCAACATCTTCTGATGATTCGAATAAGAATAACACGAGTACCTCCGCAACTACTACTGAAACTCAAGTTACCATTCCAAGTGAAACATATTCAAGTCCAGCAATTGTCACAACTGTTGCTACGATTGTGTTACAGACCACTACAGCTCCATCCAATTCTTCTCAGACATCTGCCAGTCAGACTAATCCAGATTCCACACCTGTCAGTACTCCAGTTGTGAAAAATATTTTGGAAAGTGGATTTAACAGTAGTGTTGTACTGAATATTGCAAGTATTGCCAAGTCAACTGGAGGTACAAATGCTGTCATTGGATTGTCATCTGTCACCTATGCCAAGAATGTAGATGCTAATGGAAACAAGACAGCATCCTCAATTATTGATTTTAAATATTATCAAAACTATAATTTGACAAAACTTTCTGATTTAGCAGATCCTATCGTTCTTAATTTGGCAATTTCCAAAGAAGAATTTACCAAGTTTACTAACGAAACTGAAATTGTTTGTAAATTTTGGGACGAAACCTGTAAAAATTGGAAGACTAAGGGAATGTTATTCATTGGATTGACTGCTAATCAAGTCAACTGTAGCTCCAATCACACAACAAAATTTTCCACATTTATCGAATACAAACAAACTAATGTTACAGGAACTAATGACAAATCAAGTCCAACCATTGCACAAGCTGTGGAAATCTCCAAACTGTACTATGCTGAGATTGCATTTGGTGTGGTGTTTACATTACTTTCTGGTTTCGTATTGGTCATGTTGATTATTTTCAGAAATAAGCAACCAGTTTCGTCCAGATTAATTACACCTTATTTGGGAATGATTGCTTTACTGACAGAAAGTATTTTGATTTCCATAGTTCAGAGATCTGTCCTAATTGACTATTTATTCCAAACAAATACCAATATTTGGGAAGAAGAACAAAATTCTGCGAATATTGTTGGTAACGTTACAATGATCATTGTAAACACTTTGAATTTGACAGCAATTCTTTCCTATGTGATTCAAGTTGTGAGATTTGAATTACTCAAACTTTTATATGGAAAAATCTCAACACACAAACCGAAAGGTTCAGTAAGATTCAGATTTTTGAAGGTTTTGACATCTGCTCGTGTATTCATGTCAATAATCATTTCATTTGCAATTTTGAATATTTTGTATTGGACTTTGTGGGTAATTTTAGTGAGAACCAATGTCATTCCTGCACAAACCTATACATATATTGTGTCCATTTCATACACTGTCATTATCTTCCTTTTTAGTATCATTATTTCACTTGTGGCAATTATTGACATTTCAGTTTCTTATTATAGAAAGAGAAGTAGAGGAGGTTTCAGAAATTTGGAATCGATGGGATCAACCGATTTGAATTCATTAAGAAAGAAGACCACAATTAGAATTTCGAATATTAAGGGAAAGGTCAGCAGAGCTGGAGTTCAAGTTTTCTCATTAGATTCTCCACTATTCTTTAGAACTGAAATGGCTATTTATTTGGTTTACTTTGCCTTGCTAATTGTTCAACAATCTCTTGGGTTGACCAGTAATGAATATAGATTTAAGGGAACTACTGTTTATGATACAGCACTCAAATATGATGTTGCTGTATTTATTATGGAAGTTTTGTATCAATTCTGTTATGTTTTGGTATTTGGTGGTTTCTCCTTACTCATCCTTCTCAAATTATACATTCAAAAGAAGGTCAACTTGGACAAGATTGGAAATATTTCCAAGTTGTCAATATTCTTGCAAGATCAAGATGCACGTCAAGTATTTGAAAAATTCTGTCAATCAGAATTCTCAACTGAAAATATTTATCTCTATGACTATCTATTGAATAATGAACTATTCACAAGTGGAAGATATTTGGATGGAATTTCAGACTTTTTGAAAAATATTCATGATTTATTCATGGTTTCGAATGCTGTTTGTGAAGTGAATGTGCCATCAACGACCAGAAAGAAATTCATACTCTTGTACAAGCAAGTGAATGTTGAAAATAAGGATTTGGAAATGATGGATTCGTCTGAGGGAGGATTGAGAAAGCAAATTGCTGATTGTTTCAATGATTTGCAAGCACAGATTGAATTGAATATGGAAGATACATTCTCAAGATTTATAACTTCCCAATTATATGATGACTTTTTGAAACAGAAGGATTTAAAGGTTAACTTTGCAAAACAAATGAGAGTTGACTTGGAATAAACTAACTGATTCACAAGTAAAATATCACTTTTGTTAATATATTTGGATCCACTCTATGCGAGATGAGGTTTGGTTAGGATTCAGAGTTGATTTGTTTGGGTTATTTAAGAGATTTCTTAGTGAAGATTTATATCATTGATTATAATTCTTATCATCTATTAATAATGTAAATTTGATATTTTCATTTCTTGTATTGATAGATATATAAAGGTCAGTACTGTAGCTGGAAAGATTTTTCCTCTGGTCTTTCCAGGAAAGAGTTTCGCTGAAAAATGTTTTATGGCAATTCCAGTAAACAATATTGATTCATCCTTATTTGAGTTGGTTTATTACCATAATGGCAAAAGTGACTGTATGTGAAGAATCCACCTTAATTTGTAATTTTTTGTTCTGAAGCAGCAAACCAATGATGGAAAATATTGGGTTGGATGTAATTGTCACAGGGTTGGGATATTAATCTGCGCTCTTAAAACATCATTATTTATAAGACTTCATATACATCAATATATATCATTAGATAGGAAATGTTCACGGCTACATGCTGATATATAATTTTAATATTGGTTGCTATCAAATAATGGAGATAATCAACTCGTTTTACCTCGATATTTCTGTGTTTTTTGTTCTCTTGGGCTTGCTAGATACGCAACCATTTGGCAAAAGGTGAAAAATCGCATAGGTTCAACTTAATTCTCTACAAAATGACGTTGGGACATTTGCATTTAATTCAGTAATTGTTGAGTATTTTGTATTTGAATTGGTGTTAAACTTGTTAATTTTCTGTTGCTTAATAGCTGTGTTGAACATAATATTTATTAATATTATTTAGAAGGTGGAAGTGGTAATGCTTCTCACTCCACAAGTTATTTGCTTGTTGGCAGTGCTAATAGCCATGGATTTAAAGCCATTATTTTGATAATCGCATTAATCAACTCCATTTTTAACCCTTTAAAATATTACGATTATCAAAATACAACGCCAAATTACTCTGCTTCCAACACTTTTCCGATGTATGAATCTATTTATCAAGATCATCAGGATAATCTTCAATGATACTGAATTTAAGTAGATGGTGGAGGTACCATCTCTTGTTCATCAAGTTGAATCTTCCATCATTTGGTGAGGGAGCAACTTCTCCCTTTCATATTGTTTAATAAATTATTGTTATTATCATATAATGATACAATTCTTGTTGTTGTTTGTTGTTAATTGTTGTTCTTAATAGAAGCTGACAATTCCCCCTTAATGGTCATACAACCACTGGGTTCTTCATATAAAGCATTTCTAGAAATTAAAGCTATAGCACTGTTGGTTCGGTGGTTGTATGTTGGAGCGTCAATTAAGGGACGAGTGATCGATTCAAGGTGATTTTACTAACTTATTCATTATTACCACCTTATTTTTTTAGATCTTCCTTAATACTTGACAATTTTAAAAGATATTGATACCACATATATAATACTACATATAAACAACTCTATGTCAATTTCAATTGATTTAGCCAAGTATTCATTGATATAGAGTATGATCTGTGACATGATGTATTGACAACTTTACAAATATTGATTTAAACAATATAGTTATTTAGAAGAGTCTTATTAATTTGTAATAAATATACTATTTTTCAATTTTCAATTGTTGACTTGATGTACTTAATTGACTTGTCTATTCTAAGGTACTTAGGTGACTTGAAGATACTGAGCCATCAATTTGAAACTTTCTCAGATTGTACTCCTCATCAAGAGGAGTGTATTCATATTTGATACTAGTATGATATTTTGTAAACTGACTGAGATGGAGTGTAATCTCTTTTTTGAAATGTGATATTTTGAAAGATTGTTATTATTATCATATTGAATTCAATTCTAAAACTATGAAATTGATACCAGATGTAAAATAGTGTGACTAAACGTATTGGGTAAAGTTACAGAATGATTGGAATAACTTTCACTGAGATGGAGTGTTCACTAGGATATATATAATGTTGATATCTGTTGAAGGGATTCACCGGCTTTTTTAACGGGATCCCTCATAATTTGACAGGATCCTCCATTTTACTTCCAAGCGCGCTTGAAAACCGTTACATTAAAAATTTAACAAATTCTAATTTACAGGTTAATTTCCACTCTTCAACAAACAACATCAACAAAAAAATAGGCAACGTGTTACGGGCAATACCACATCTCCTCTAGCAAGGTCCTTTCTCTTCATCATGCCCCACCACACTACCAGATAAGACTTGCAAGCAATACAGGAAGCTATCTTCCGTTCACATGGTTGTTGCCACTTCTGCTCTCATCACAGTTCTCTTTGAATGACCTGTTATGGTTCTCATGGAGGAGGAAGACATTCCCATTGGTGAATATTGTGTTCCTGAACATACAACTACAACCAATATTGTTTTGGTTGTAGAAACAATAATAAAACTTAAATTTTTTAAATATTTGTTGTTGGACTTTATTTGCTTATTTGGTACTCAGTCCGAAACAACCTTCCATTTCAGTTCCACTTCAACTGAGTTGAGTTTGAAAAATAGCTCAACTTTAACCCTGCATATCTTTGTCCAGACAATAAATATCAACAAACCAATGATTGTGGTTATATTTCAAGATGTTTTGAGTACATATCTCGATATTTGGAGCTTGGCATATACTGGTTCTGGTTTTATTGGATTTTGAAATTTTCATATATGTTTTCACTCAATTGAGGTTTTCAATCGACCTACTACACATAAACTGCTGAAAACAATTCTGATGATAGTTAACATACAGGCGCACACCATATAAGTTAAATTATGATGAATCACTAAGTAACTATTCTGTTGTGGGTCATCAAAGTTGGGATCCCGTTAAAAAAGCGGAGGGAGTTTGTGTACAGATATTGAACATTTACTGATTAATTTTATGAAAATAGTTTGAAATGTTTCTTAACTATTGTAGATGTATTTAATTGATATATAGACTATGTGATATCAATTCTAGACTTGTTATATGTAAAATGAGTGATTTGGAGTATAATCTATGATATCATGTCAAATATCTAGAGTGTTAGGATCCCATGTCAACCCCTATTTATTAAGCTTTTCTCCTTAAATACATTAACAATATATATCACAAATGATGTCAAAAGATGGTGATGGTAATGGGGCACAATATACGGCTGATGTGAAATTGTTAAATATTTATATATATCAAGTTATGATGGTGGCTAGTGGCAATAAAATCACTTGATCAAAATTATTTTTGCCGGTTGATCAAACCGAAAAACGCGCGGAAAAGTTAAAAATAGATTCAAGTTGATGTGAAAATGGCTCAGAATCGAAAGGATTAACAAAGCTTACTACTATATTGGAAGTGAAAGTGCCATTTGGCACTCACTTCCATCAACTTTATCATAGAAATCACTCTTGAAACATGAATTGTACTATAATGTGTGAGTAACATACTGTTGTTGGAATTGATCAATAACTCTATGAAATGACTGAGATGGAACGTAAACCTTCTTCTAAGGTAAGTTAGTGGAATTTAAGATACTGAGCCATGAATGTGAAACTTTCTCAGATTGTTCTCCTCATCTAGGGAAGTGTATTCATATTTGATACTTGTATGATATTTTGAAAAATGAATGAGATGGAGTATATTCTATATGTTGAAATATGACAATTTGACAGATTGTTATTATTATCATATTGAATTCGATTCTAAAACACTAAAAATGATACCAGTTGTATATCAGTGTGACTAAACGTACATGGTAAAGTTACACGATAATAGGATGTACTTTCATTGAGATAGAGTGTACACTTGGATATAATCACTCTTGACATTGAACATTTACTGATTGACTGAATGTAAGTTTCATGAATTGTTTCAATACGTATATGGATGTATATAAATGATGTATATAATGTGTGTTATCAATTCTAGACTAATTTCATATAAAATAAGTGAGTTGGAGCATAATCTTTGATTTTATGTCAAAGTTCTATAGTAAAATGATAGAGTTGACAACTCAATATCTACTGAACCAATATTCATGAAATTGATATCATATGCTAATTAGAGTGTCTACATATCATGGTATTAATTTCAGTGAAAATGGAGTTGTTTCTATATCTTTCAGATTTGCAGCCATGCCATTGAAATATCACCATGTACTATCTACTGGATGCATTTCTTGAAATGAAATTATATAATTTGAAGAAAGTCCACTTTATTTGAGATGTGGAACACGATATTATCATTTATTTTGAGATTGGTAATTTTTCCTATAGTATCATCCTTAATTGTCTTAATTGACCAAAAGAGGTAACGGAGAGATTTCAAATCATAAAATAAATGATATTTTCGAGATTTACTATCGATTTCCAATCGATTGATATGTATTTTGTTGATTGAGGATGTAGTTCTCTATTTGAAGATTTCCTCCTTAACTTTCCAAGTCAACCTTGATAAGTCACCCTTTACCTTAGTGAATGATGGAATATTTACCAAAATGTCTAAAAACTGAATTATATACATTATTTGAGATGTGGAACATGATTATATGATTTAATTTGAGATTGGCAACTTGGCTGATTCACTTGTTCATTTGAGGGAGAGTTGACTTCCAAGTATATATTAGAGATATTTCCAATTAGAATAAATGATATTTTCGATGACTACTCATCATTTGCAACATTTTCATATGTGTTTTATTGACTGGAGTGATGTTTTTGATATCTTGATTTTCACCT
>NW_003163323.1:1562-3018 GCF_000004985.1 Naegleria gruberi | reverse complement strand
ACATGATGGAAGTGTTTCATAGAGAGGTCATTTTCCAGATTTTCATCCATGTCCATAGTTGACTAGATGGTATGAAAGGGATGAAATCTTGATTATGAAAGTTAAAATAAACTTGATATTCTATCTCTACACATCTAATGGAGCATGTACATGTGTAATTTGTTGATTGAAGTGATGTTTTTGATAGACTTGATCTGACTTGTCTTTCCTTAAAGTCAACTTTGTAAAATCAACATTTACATTCCCATGGTACCATTTCTAATTTTTATGATATGAAATTGAATTCTATATCATTATAGATCATGTACATCATGTTGGTAAAGTTTCAATAGGTGGTCCTTTTTCAAGATTTCATCCTTTTCATCAAAGTAGACCATGTGTGATTGAGAAGAAATCTGTAAATATGAAAGTTAAAATAAATTTGATATTCGATGTTTACTCATCAAATGGAACATTTTCATATTAGGATATAATATGTTTTGATGAGAAACTCAAAAGTTATTGTTGACCTCTTTTACCTCACAACTTCCCTTTTCACTTGATACTTTTATACCTACAGACATGAAGTTTAGAAATTTCATATGAGAGTGATTATGAATGTTGTTAGTGAAGATATATACTATATAATCTCATTAAAGGATTTTGAAATTATCATTCTTCCTATGGTATCATTTTACAAATTTTAATCTGATATTATTTACAAAGTTAATATTTTATAAATTGAAAAACTAAATATACTACGTTGTTCTACTCATCATTTCCTATCGAATGATATAAGATTTAATGATATTTGAATAAGTTTATAATTTTGGGCTAGGGTTTGAAGGTTGGGTTTAGAAGAATTCTTGGGTTTGGTTAGGATTCAGAGTTGATTTATTTGGGTTATTTAAGAGATTACTTAGTGAAGATTTATATCATTGATTATATTTCTTATGATCTATTAATGATGTATATTTGATGGTTTCAATTCTTATATTGATAGATATATAAAGGTCAGGTCAGTATCAACTTTTGAATTATGGACTTTGAGAAGTCAAATGTTTGGGACGTGAATCTACTCATTAAATTGAATAGGTATTGCTAATAAAGTAACATTTCATTGATTTATTGATTATAACGGTCAAATTGAGTTGAATGGAAGTGAATCTAATGTTGATTGATCGTGGATGGGTAGTTTCGCCACGAAGTGGTGCAACTACCAACCTTTGTAGATTGAATCAGGTTGATTTGCATGCAATATGAATAAGTAACATTATCAAGAGAGTGATTATTCACCTATTCAATGATCAATATTCAATAATCGGTTTGATTTCAATCAATAGCTTCATCATCAAGCTTTGAGTTAATATTCCAGTAATTAACGGCAGTCTATTTTTAAATTTAATCAAAGACCATATATAGTAGCTTGACTTTTATGATCTGGAAACTATCTAGATGTGTTCTATATTGAATAATG
>NW_003163323.1:0-1152 GCF_000004985.1 Naegleria gruberi | reverse complement strand
CTTTCCCTATTGTATCATCCTTATTTGTCTTAATTGACTAAAAAGGTCAAGGAGAGATTTCAAATCATAAAATAAATTATATTTTCGAGATGTACTAATGATTTCCAATCGATTGATATGTATTTTGTTGATTGAGGATGTAGTTCTCTATATTCAAGATTTCCTCCTTGTCCTTCAAAGTCAACTCTGAAATTTCACCCTTTACCTTACTGAAAGATGAAATATTCACCAAAATGTCTGAAACTTGAACCATATGCAGTATTTGAGATGTTGAACATGATGGTAATGTTTAATAGAGTGGTCATTTTCCAGATTTTCATTCGTTTTACTCAGTTGACTAGTTGGTATGATAGAGTGAGTTGAAATCATGAACATGAAAGTGAAAATAAACTTGATATTCTATCTCTACACATCGAATGGAGCATTTTCATATATATTT
Source organism: Naegleria gruberi (assembly GCF_000004985.1). Taxonomy (NCBI): domain Eukaryota; phylum Heterolobosea; class Eutetramitea; order Acrasida; family Naegleriidae; genus Naegleria; species Naegleria gruberi. The sequence continues at coordinate 713 of NW_003163323.1, read as the reverse complement.
TGTTGATTGAAGTGATGTATTTGATAGAGTTGGTCTGACTTGTCTTTCCTTAAAGTCAACCTTATAAAGTCAACCATTATCTTCCTACGGTACCATTTCTTATTCTTATGATATGAAATTGAATTCTACATCATTATAGATCATCTACATCATGTTGGTAAAATTTCAAAAGTGGTTCTTTTTCAAGATTTTATCCTTTTCAGACCATTTGTGATTGAGGGAAGAAATCTATATATATGAAAGTCAAAATAAATTTGATATTCGATGTTGGGTTTGGGTTTGGGTTTGGGTTTGGGTTTGGGTTTGGGTTTGGGTTTGGGTTTGGGTTTGGGTTTGGGTTTGGGTTTGGGTTTGGGTTTGGGTTTGGGTTTGGGTTTGGGTTTGGGTTTGGGTTTGGGTTTGGGTTTGGGTTTGGGTTTGGGTTTGGGTTTGGGTTTGGGTTTGGGTTTGGGTTTGGGTTTGGGTTTGGGTTTGGGTTTGGGTTTGGGTTTGGGTTTGGGTTTGGGTTTGGGTTTGGGTTTGGGTTTGGGTTTGGGTTTGGGTTTGGGTTTGGGTTTGGGTTTGGGTTTGGGTTTGGGTTTGGGTTTGGGTTTGGGTTTGGGTTTGGGTTTGGGTTTGGGTTTGGGTTTGGGTTTGGGTTTGGGTTTGGGTTTGGGTTTGGGTTTGGGTTTGGGTTTGGGTTTGGGTTTGGGTTTGGGTTTGGGTTTGGGTTT
>NW_003163324.1:940638-941567 GCF_000004985.1 Naegleria gruberi | reverse complement strand
CAAACCCAAACCCAAACCCAAACCCAAACCCAAACCCAAACCCAAACCAAACCCAAACCCAAACCCAAACCCAAACCCAAACCCAAACCCAAACCCAAACCCAAACCCAAACCCAAACCCAAACCCAAACCCAAACCCAAACCCAAACCCAAACCCAAACCCAAACCCAAACCCAAACCCAAACCCAAACCCAAACCCAAACCCAAACCCAAACCCAAACCCAAACCCAAACCCAAACCCAAACCCAAACCCAAACCCAAACCCAAACCCAAACCCAAACCCAAACCCAAACCCAAACCCAAACCCAAACCCAAACCCAAACCCAAACCCAAACCCAAACCCAAACCCAAACCCAAACCCAAACCCAAACCCAAACCCAAACCCAAACCCAAACCCAAACCCAAACCCACGACTAAGGTCAGACCCAACATTTTGACTTTTATTCATCTTAATTAATTATCTCAATAAATACTCATTATAAATCAATATATTATATATCAATATACTCCAAATTGAATATATAATCATATAATAACATAATATTACATCATTATAATGACTTATATAAGTTAATTTCATATAATAGATTAGACAATTAGAATATCAATGAAAACATTTCAAAATCATTTCAAATCAATATATCATCTTATAAATCATGTTTATAACGATATATATCAATTTCAAATACTTTGGTATCATTTCAGGATATTTACTATTCAACTTGTCAACTGACCTATACTAACATTGAAGATAGAAATCTATACCACTTCAATTCACTTCCAATACATCTATACATGATAATTAAATATATCTATATGATTTTGAAGATCATCCATATCATTCATGGTACATGGCTGATCCACTTGATACATACAGGGATGAGACAATGACATCTACTATACAGATCATTATGAAATTGATACAGTACC
>NW_003163324.1:933962-938167 GCF_000004985.1 Naegleria gruberi | reverse complement strand
GTTCTTGTAATCCTAAATGGTTTGGGGCTAAGTGTAATTTCCCATCTTGTTTTGGAATTCCATTTTACAATTCTTCAGTTTGTTCCTCCCATGGCCAATGCATAACCTTGGACACATGCAAATGTCTAGATGGATATGATGGAGAAACTTGTTCCTCTCATTCATGCTTTGGTTTTAAATCCAATAATGACTCGAAAGCTTGTACGAATGGTCAAGGAAAATGCACAGGTGCTAATCAATGTACTTGTTTGGAATCCGAAAGTGGAAGAGCAATAGGTCCACAATGTGAAACGATTTTATGTAAGGCAGGAGTTGATATGTGGTTACCACAAAAAGATCCAAAAGTTTGTTCTCAACATGGTACATGTAAATTCAACATGTCAACTGTTGGATGTTTTTGTGAGGAAGGTTACGAAGGGCCAATATGTCAGTATCCAATCTGCTATGGAATTTCATCGAATTCAAAGAAAGTTTGCAATGGAGTTGGTAAATGTAATGCTCCAAATAACTGTTCATGTTTTGATAATGATATTGATGGTCACTTTGTTGGAACAAATTGTGACAAGTGTAAAATTCCATACTCTGGAATTAATTGTACTGTTATTGAAAAGTGTAATGCTACATTGAAATGCAATTCACATGGTACATGTGATGACTATGGTTTCTGTACTTGTTTCCAAGACGAAACTAACGGTTATTGGAATGGAACTAATTGTAATACTTGCAATGATGGATTTTATGGAGAAGATTGCATGACTCAATTGTCCAATGTACATTTCAATAATGAAGGAAATGGATTACTTTTCCAAATGACCTCTCCAAATCATTTCACATCCTTAAATGTTGATTGTAACAATTTATTAGATTCTTCAAGTATTTCCTCATTTGGTTCAAATGTAGTTTGTAGATATTCTAATAAGACATCCAATGATTTTATTATTGAATTGGGAACTGATAATTCTATTCAAGTTGATCAAGAAATTTTATTGAATAGAAATGTGTTTAATAGAAACAAATTAGGAAATGATTATCAATCATTCAAAATTGGAAATGCTGAAAATCCCATTCGCCCAACAATTTTAATTTCTTCAAAAACAACATATTCAAGTTGTGAAAATATTCTATTGGATGCAAGTGAAAGTTATTCCACAGATGGAAAACAAATTTCCTATAAATGGGAAATTGTATCTTCAAACATGATGACACTTCCAAACAATTATTCAAGCAAATTGTCAATCATTTTTGACAGTATAAATGCTGGAAGTCATACTTTCAAATTGACAGCTACAAGCCAAATTTTGAAAGCATCCTCATCTAAGCAAGTCACATTCCAAAAGATGAATTATGCAACACCTGTCATTTCTATTGACGGAAGTGACAGCCTTTCTCTTTCAACAAGTTCATTGCCTTTGATTGTAAGAAAATTAATAACCTTACCTTCTTGTTTACCTTCAAACTCTGAAATTATTGTAAAATGGGAATATTTGAGTGGAACTGGAATGGAATATCAAGTTGACTCTTACAATAACTTGAAGATTGTTAAATTTAATGATTTGGCACAGTTAACACATCAAGTTAAAGTTTCATCATATTTGAAAGGCAAAGAAGATCAAATTTCATCAGCCAATCTTAATATCCAAATGACAGCTAGTCCACTGGTTGTTAACTTGATCCAAATTGAATTAACAATTGACCAAGTAACAATTGAGATTGAAGAAATGGATTCTGATTTGCAAACTATTCCATTCGAAAGAGAATGGTCTACCAATAATTTGAATAACAATGACAACATCTTACAATATCTATCATCTATCAAGAATAATACATTAACAATTACAAAATCATTAGTGAACGGTGCTTCTCAATTCGACATTTCATTAAGGTCAAGTAAGGTTTCCAGATATTCCACTTCAACTCTCTCCATTTTATTCCCAGAATCTCCTGAAAAAATTCCACCTTCCATCACACCAGCTAACTCACCCCCATCTAAATTGAATAAGGGAACTTTATTAAGCGTACAAAGTATTGTTTCGAGTGCAAGCAGCAATATTATTAGAGAATGGACAATGAATGGTCAATCTATTCCTTCAGAATTGACAAGTACTATGAGAATGCAACTTTCCGAGTCCAACGAATTAATTTTGGACACGTCTTCTTTGACAGAAGGTTCTACTTATCAAATTTCTTTCAAAGTTACTAATATTGAGTCTTTGTTATCTGCCTCTTTGAATCATTCATTTATAATTAACAAATCACCAAAACCATGTGACTGTCAAGTGTCACCTTTGAGTGGTATTGCAATGACAACAATATTTACTTTCAATTGTCCAAAATGTCAAAACGATCAGAATAGTAATACTTTCGAATATGGTTTTATGGATGATTTTTCAAAATCTACCTTTCCACTTTCTAAAACAGAAGAATTATATCAAAAACTTCCAATGCCAAATTCTGGAAACAAATTAGATCTTTATATCAAGGTAATTGATCCATTAACAGGATCTAGCTCCATAACAACCAAACAAGTTACCATCACTCTTCCAGTTGTCAAAAGTTTAGCAGAAATCAAAAAGTTAACAGCTTCTTGGAACCAAATTGCAGCACTGGCTCCTATTGGTGATTATCAACGAAGTGTTTTCAATACTGCAACCATTTCTAGAACAATGAATTTATTAATTAACAGTATAAGTTCAAAGAGAGGTTTATGTAATGGAAATGGACAATTTAAGGATGGGAAATGTGTTTGTAATTCTGGATTTACAACAAGTAATTGTAGATGGACCATTGAAGATTTTGAATTTATTCAATCTTTAATTAGAGATTTATTGAATGATTTTATGGGTTCCAGTCAAATCATGACAACTGCTGCAGAATCAACAAATAGAAATTACATTACAAATTTATTATTTGGATTGAATTCAATTTCACAAAATTCTGAATATCATTCCAACCAAACGGCCAACTCTAGTTTATTTTTATTGAGAGATGCTTTGGCATCAGTTCAATCAAGCACTGCCTTTGTTCTGTCTAGAGGCGATTTGGTCAACTTGCAAAATATTATGAATTTGCAAGAAAATTTAATGGCTTTAGTTTCAAATGAAAAATTATTGGAAACTTTTGAATTATTAGGACAAGTTTTATTGAGAAATGTTTTAATTGGTCAAACACCATTTAAATTTGAAACTAACAGTTATTTGACAGTTTTAAACAAGCATTTCAAGAATGAAATGAATGGAATGAAATTCGAAAGTGAGATGGTAAATATCACGTTACCATTGAACATTTCATCTTTCTTGAAAACCAATTCAATCAAGTCACCAATCAAGTATAGATGGAATATTCAAAAAAATACAGATACCATTGCAATTTTAAAGCAACCTGGAAAGATGATATCTATCAATTCAGTTGTAAATAGTTTACAACTTGATCCTTCACCTCAATCTTATTCAAAATACTTATTCGACATTGAGATGAAACAATACGACAGTCAGTCAACTTATGTTTGTGCTAACATTGGATCAGCATCATTGGAAACTGATTGTTCCATTTCTATCAAGAACCAAATAGCAACTTGTGAATGCTCTTCATTAAGATATAATCTTGCAATTCTTGAATACAAATCAATTGAAACTGCATCAACCTCCTCTTCATCAAATTCAAATATAATTGTCAAAAAACCTGCAACTAGCAATCCATTAATGTGGTTATTAATGTTACTAGTCCTCATTCCACTAACTGCCCTACTAATTGCAGTAATTATTTGGTTTGTAGTAAAGAAACTCGGTAAAGATAAGAACAATACAAGAAATTCACACTCATACATGCAAACACAAGAAAGCAGTTCTACGATTGAATTGAAGCATGTTTAATCTCTCTTTAAATAAATACCTTTTTGTATTCCAATCCAAATGTGTGTTTTCTTATGGACCCAATTACCCGCTGTCTGAAACTCCCTGAGAAGCCAACTAGGTAAAAGAACTAGTGAGTTATTGTGTTCCTTAAACCCAATAGGATTGATCAGTCAAGCTCTCATTCATCTTATCAAATCCAGGGATCAATAGCGACATTTGTAATTCCAGAATGGAGCTCCTAGATTTGGTGGCCTCAACTCGTAAAGCTATTAACTACCAAGATTAAAGAAGAGAAAAAGTATCACAAGAAGGATGCTTTTAATCAAACCATTATCCGAATTATGGACAAATTCG